>NC_135815.1:4259667-4526816 GCF_964213995.1 Mustelus asterias
CCCTCTCCCCCCACCCTCCGTCCCCTCTCCCCCCACCCTCCGTCCCCTCGCCCCCCCACCCTCAGTCCCCTCTCCCCCCACCCTCCATTCCCTCTCCCCCCGTCACCTCTCCCCCCCGTCACCTCTCCCCCCGTTGTCCCCTCTCCCCACTCCCCCAACCCCCCTCCCCATTCCCCCTTCCCCATTCCCCCTTCACCCCCAATCCCCCCGTCCCCTCTCCCCACCCCCCCCGTCGCCTCTCCCCACCTCCCCGTCCCTTCTCCCCCCCCCCACCGTCCCCTCTCTCCCCCCCCCACCGTCCCCTCTCCCCCCCGTCCTCTCTACCCCCCCCACCGTCCCATCTCCCCCCGCCGTCCCCTCTCCCCCCGTCCCCTCCCCCGTCCCCTCTCCCCCCCCGTTCCCCTCTCCCCCGTCTCCTCCCCCGTTCCCCTCTCCCCCCGTTCCCTCTCCCCCGCTGTCCGCTCTCCCCCGCTGTCCCCTCTCCCCCCCGTTCCCTCTCCCCCGCTGTCCCCCTCTCCCCCGCTGTCCCCTCTCCCCCGCTGTCCCCTCTCCCCCGCTGTCCCCTCTCCCCCGCTGTCCCCTCTCCCCCGCTGTCCCCTCTCCCCCGCTGTCCCCTCTCCCCCGCTGTCCCCTCTCCCCCGCTGTCCCCTCTCCCCCGCCGTCCCCTCTCCCCCGCTGTCCCCTCTCCCCCGCTGTCCCCCTCTCCCCCCGCTGTCCCCTCTCCCCCGCTGTCCCCTCTCCCCCCTCGTCCCCTCTCCCCCCCCCGTCCCCTCTCCCGCCCCCCCGTCCCCTCTCCCGCCCCCCCCGTCCCCTCTCCCGCCCCCCCGTCCCCTCTCCCGCCCCCCCGTCCCCTCTCCCGCCCCCCCGTCCCCTCTCCCGCCCCCCCGTCCCCTCTCCCGCCCCCCCGTCCCCTCTCCCGCCCCCCCGTCCCCTCTCCCGCCCCCCCGTCCCCTCTCCCGCCCCCCCCGTCCCCTCTCCCGCCCCCCCGTCCCCTCTCCCGCCCCCCCGTCCCCTCTCCCGCCCCCCCGTCCCCTCTCCCGCCCCCCCGTCCCCTCTCCCGCCCCCCCGTCCCCTCTCCCGCCCCCCCGTCCCCTCTCCCGCCCCCCCGTACCCTCTCCCGCCCCCCCGTACCCTCTCCCGCCCCCCCGTACCCTCTCCCGCCCCCCCGTACCCTCTCCCGCCCCCCCGTACCCTCTCCCGCCCCCCGTACCCTCTCCCGCCCCCCCGTACCCTCTCCCGCCCCCCCGTACCCTCTCCCGCCCCCCCGTACCCTCTCCCGCCCCCCCGTCCCCTCTCCCGCCCCCCCGTCCCCTCTCCCGCCCCCCCGTCCCCTCTCCCGCCCCCCCGTCCCCTCTCCCGCCCCCCCCGTCCCCTCTCCCGCCCCCCCGTCCCCTCTCCCGCCCCCCCGTCCCCTCTCCCGCCCCCCCGTCCCCTCTCCCGCCCCCCCGTCCCCTCTCCCGCCCCCCCGTCCCCTCTCCCGCCCCCCCGTCCCCTCTCCCGCCCCCCCGTCCCCTCTCCCGCCCCCCCGTCCCCTCTCCCGCCCCCCCGTCCCCTCTCCCGCCCCCCCGTCCCCTCTCCCGCCCCCCCGTCCCCTCTCCCGCCCCCCCGTCCCCTCTCCCGCCCCCCCCGTCCCCTCTCCCGCCCCCCCCGTCCCCTCTCCCGCCCCCCCCGTCCCCTCTCCCGCCCCCCCGTCCCCTCTCCCGCCCCCCCGTCCCCTCTCCCGCCCCCCCGTCCCCTCTCCCGCCCCCCCGTCCCCTCTCCCGCCCCCCCGTCCCCTCTCCCGCCCCCCCGTCCCCTCTCCCGCCCCCCCGTCCCCTCTCCCGCCCCCCCGTCCCCTCTCCCGCCCCCCCGTCCCCTCTCCCGCCCCCCCGTCCCCTCTCCCGCCCCCCCGTCCCCTCTCCCGCCCCCCCGTCCCCTCTCCCGCCCCCCCGTCCCCTCTCCCGCCCCCCCGTCCCCTCTCCCGCCCCCCCGTCCCCTCTCCCGCCCCCCGTCCCCTCTCCCCCCCCCGTCCCCTCTCCCGCCCCCCGTCCCCTCTCCCGCCCCCCCGTCCCCTCTCCCGCCCCCCCGTCCCCTCTCCCGCCCCCCGTCCCCTCTCCCGCCCCCCCGTCCCCTCTCCCGCCCCCCCGTCCCCTCCCGCCCCCCCGTCCCCTCTCCCGCCCCCCCGTCCCCTCTCCCGCCCCCCCGTCCCCTCTCCCGCCCCCCCGTCCCCTCTCCCGCCCCCCCGTCCCCTCTCCCGCCCCCCCGTCCCCTCTCCCGCCCCCCCGTCCCCTCTCCCGCCCCCCGTCCCCTCTCCCGCCCCCCCGTCCCCTCTCCCGCCCCCCCGTCCCCTCTCCCGCCCCCCCGTCCCCTCTCCCCGCCCCCCCGTCCCCTCTCCCGCCCCCCCCGTCCCCTCTCCCGCCCCCCCGTCCCCTCTCCCGCCCCCCCCGTCCCCTCTCCCGCCCCCCCGTCCCCTCTCCCGCCCCCCCGTCCCCTCTCCCGCCCCCCCGTCCCCTCTCCCGCCCCCCCGTCCCCTCTCCCGCCCCCCCGTCCCCTCTCCCGCCCCCCCCGTCCCCTCTCCCGCCCCCCCGTCCCCTCTCCCGCCCCCCCGTCCCCTCTCCCGCCCCCCCGTCCCCTCTCCCGCCCCCCCGTCCCCTCTCCCGCCCCCCCGTCCCCTCTCCCGCCCCCCCGTCCCCTCTCCCGCCCCCCCCGTCCCCTCTCCCGCCCCCCCGTCCCCTCTCCCGCCCCCCCGTCCCCTCTCCCGCCCCCCCGTCCCCTCTCCCGCCCCCCCGTCCCCTCTCCCGCCCCCCCGTCCCCTCTCCCGCCCCCCCGTCCCCTCTCCCGCCCCCCCGTCCCCTCTCCCGCCCCCCCGTCCCCTCTCCCGCCCCCCCGTCCCCTCTCCCGCCCCCCCGTCCCCTCTCCCGCCCCCCCGTCCCCTCTCCCGCCCCCCCGTCCCCTCTCCCGCCCCCCCGTCCCCTCTCCCGCCCCCCCGTCCCCTCTCCCGCCCCCCCGTCCCCTCTCCCGCCCCCCCGTCCCCTCTCCCGCCCCCCCGTCCCCTCTCCCGCCCCCCCGTCCCCTCTCCCGCCCCCCCGTCCCCTCTCCCGCCCCCCCCGTCCCCTCTCCCGCCCCCCCGTCCCCTCTCCCGCCCCCCCGTCCCCTCTCCCGCCCCCCCGTCCCCTCTCCCGCCCCCCCGTCCCCTCTCCCGCCCCCCCGTCCCCTCTCCCGCCCCCCCGTCCCCTCTCCCGCCCCCCCGTCCCCTCTCCCGCCCCCCCGTCCCCTCTCCCGCCCCCCCGTCCCCTCTCCCGCCCCCCCGTCCCCTCTCCCGCCCCCCCGTCCCCTCTCCCGCCCCCCCCGTCCCCTCTCCCGCCCCCCCGTCCCCTCTCCCGCCCCCCCCGTCCCCTCTCCCGCCCCCCCGTCCCCTCTCCCGCCCCCCCGTCCCCTCTCCCGCCCCCCCCGTCCCCTCTCCCGCCCCCCCCGTCCCCTCTCCCGCCCCCCCCGTCCCCTCTCCCGCCCCCCGTCCCCTCTCCCGCCCCCCCGTCCCCTCTCCCGCCCCCCCGTCCCCTCTCCCGCCCCCCGTCCCCTCTCCCGCCCCCCCGTCCCCTCTCCCGCCCCCCCGTCCCCTCTCCCGCCCCCCCGTCCCCTCTCCCGCCCCCCCGTCCCCTCTCCCGCCCCCCCGTCCCCTCTCCCGCCCCCCCGTCCCCTCTCCCGCCCCCCCGTCCCCTCTCCCGCCCCCCCGTCCCCTCTCCCGCCCCCCGTCCCCTCTCCCGCCCCCCCGTCCCCTCTCCCGCCCCCCCGTCCCCTCTCCCGCCCCCCCGTCCCCTCTCCCGCCCCCCCGTCCCCTCCCCCCGCCCCCTCCCCCGTCCCCTCTCCCGCCCCCCCGTCCCCTCTCCCGCCCCCCGTCCCCTCTCCCGCCCCCCCGTCCCCTCTCCCGCCCCCCCGTCCCCTCTCCCGCCCCCCGTCCCCTCTCCCGCCCCCCCGTCCCCTCTCCCGCCCCCCCGTCCCCTCTCCCGCCCCCCCCGTCCCCTCTCCCGCCCCCCCGTCCCCTCTCCCGCCCCCGCCCCCCCGTCCCCTCTCCCGCCCCCCGTCCCCTCTCCCGCCCCCCCGTCCCCTCTCCCGCCCCCCCGTCCCCTCTCCCGCCCCCCCGTCCCCTCTCCCGCCCCCCCGTCCCCTCTCCCGCCCCCCGTCCCCTCTCCCGCCCCCCCCCCGTCCCCTCTCCCGCCCCCCCCGTCCCCTCTCCCGCCCCCCCCCCGTCCCCTCTCCAGCCCCCCCCCGTCCCCTCTCCCGCCCCCCCGTCCCCTCTCCCGCCCCCCCGTCCCCTCTCCCGCCCCCCCCGGTCCCCTCTCCCGCCCCCCCCTGTCCCCTCTCCCGCCCCCCCCCGTCCCCTCTCCCGCCCCCCCCCGTCCCCTCTCCCGCCCCCCCCGTCCCCTCTCCCGCCCCCCCCCCGTCCCCTCTCCCGCCCCCCCCCGTCCCCTCTCCCGCCCCCCCCGTCCCCTCTCCCGCCCCCCCCCCGACCCCTCTCCCGCCCCCCCGACCCCTCTCCCGCCCCCCCCCGTCCCCTCTCCCGCCCCCCCGTCCCCTCTCCCGCCCCCCCCCGTCCCCTCTCCCGCCCCCCCCCGTCCCCTCTCCCGCCCCCCCGTCCCCTCTCCCGCCCCCCCCCCGTCCCCTCTCCCGCCCCCCCCGTCCCCTCTCCCGCCCCCCCCCGTCCCCTCTCCCGCCCCCCCCGTCCCCTCTCCCGCCCCCCCCGTCCCCTCTCCCGCCACCCCGTCCCCTCTCCGCCCCCCGTCCCCTCTCCCCCCTCCCCGGTCCCCTCTCCCCTCTCCCCGTCCCCTCTCCCCCCGTCACCTCTCCCCCCCCGTCACCTCTCCCCCCCCGTCACCTCTCCCCACTCCGTCCCCTCTCCCCACTCCCCCATCCCCCCTCCCCATTCCCCCTTCCCCATTCCCCCTTCATCCCCAATCCCCCCGTCGCCTCTCCCCCCCCCACCGTCCCCTCTCCCCCCCCGTCCCCTCTCCCCCCCCCCCACTGTCCCCTCTCTCCCCTCGTCCCCTCTCCCCCCCCCCGTCCCCTCTCCCGCCCCCCCGTCCCCTCTCCCGCCCCCCCGTCCCCTCTCCCGCCCCCCCGTCCCCTCTCCCGCCCCCCCGTCCCCTCTCCCGCCCCCCGTCCCCTCTCCCGCCACCCCGTCCCCTCTCCCGCCCCCCCCGTCCCCTCTCCCGCCCCCCCGTCCCCTCTCCCGCCCCCCCCCCCCGTCCCCTCTCCAGCCCCCCCCGTCCCCCCAGCCCCCCCCGTCCCCCTGTCCCGCCCCCCCCGTCCCCTGTCCCGCCCCCCCGTCCCCTCTCCCGCCCCCCCCGTCCCCTCTCCCGCCCCCCCCGTCCCCTCTCCCGCCCCCCCGTCCCCTCTCCCGCCCCCCCGTCCCCTCTCCCGCCCCCGTCCCTCCCCCCGTCCCCTCTCCCGCCCCCCCCGTCCCCTCTCCCGCCCCCCCCGTCCCCTCTCCCCGCCCCCCCGTCCCCTCTCCCGCCCCCCCCCGTCCCCTCTCCCGCCCCCCCGTCCCCTCTCCCGCCCCCCCCGTCCCCTCTCCCGCCCCCCCGTCCCCTCTCCCGCCCCCCCCCGTCCCCTCTCCCGCCCCCCCCCGTCCCCTCTCCCGCCCCCCCCGTCCCCTCTCCCGCCCCCCCCGTCCCCTCTCCGCCCCCGTCCCCTCTCCCCCCTCCCCGGTCCCCTCTCCCCCTCCCCCCCCCGTCCCCTCCCCCCCCCCCCCGTCCCCTCTCCCCCCCCCCCCCCCCCCGTCCCCTCTCCCCCCTCCCCGGTCCCCTCTCCCCTGCCCCCGTCCCCTCTCCCCCCCTCCGTCCCCTCTCCCCCCCGTTCCCTGTTCCCCCCCATCCCTTCTCCCCCACCGTCCCCTCTCCCCGCCCCCCCGTCCCCTCTCGCCCCCCCCTCCGTCCCCTCTCCCCCCCCTCCGTCCCCTCTCCCCCCCCTCCGTCCCCTCTTCCCCCACTCCCTCCCCCTCTTCCCCCCCTCCCTCCCCCTCCGTCCCCTCTCCCCCCACCCCCCGTCCTCTCTCCCCCCACCCCCCGTCCCCTCTCCCCCCACCCCCCGTCCCCTCTCCCCCCACCCTCCATCACCTCTCCCACCACCCTCCGTCCCCTCTCCCACCACCCTCCGTCCCCTCTCCCACCACCCTCCGTCCCCTCTCCCGCCCCCCCCGTCCCCTCTCCCCCCTCCCCGGTCCCCTCTCCCCCCCCCCCCCCCCCGTCCCCTCTCCTCCCCCCCCCCCCCCCGTCCCCTCTCCCCCCCCCCCGTCCCCTCTCCCCCCCCCCCGTCCCTTCTCCCCCCCCCCCCGTCCCCTCTCCCCGCCCCCCCATCCCCTCTCCCCCCTCCCCGGTCCCCTCTCCCCTGCCCCCGTCCCCTCTCCCCCCCTCCGTCCCCTCTCCCCCCCTCCGTCCCCTCTCCCCCCCTCCGTCCCCTCTCCCCCCCTCCGTCCCCTCTCCCCCCCGTTCCCTGTTCCCCCCCGCCCCCTGTTCCCCCCCCATCCCTTCTCCCCCACCGTCCCCTCTCCCCGCCCCCCCGTCCCCTCTCGCCCCCCCCCCCCATCTCACCCCCCGCCCCTCTCCCCCCCCCTCCGTCCCCTCTCCCCCCCCCCCCCCCATCCCCTCTCCCCTCCCCCTCCGTCCCCTCTCCTCTCCCCCTCCGTCCCCGCTCCCCCCCACTCGGTCCCCTCTCCTCCCCACTCGGTCCCCTCTCCTCCCCCTCCGTCCCCCTTCCCCCCCCCCTCGGTCCCCCCTCCCCCCCTGCTCGGTCCCCCCTCCCCCCCTGCTCGGTCCCCCCTCCCCCCCTGCTCGGTCCCCACTGCACCCCCGCTCGGTCCCCCCTGCACCCCCGCTCGGTCCCCCCTGCACCCCCGCTCGGTCCCCCCTGCACCCCCGCTCGGTCCCCCCTGCACCCCCGCTCGGTCCCCCCTGCACCCCCGCTCGGTCCCCCCTGCACCCCCGCTCGGTCCCCCCTGCACCCCCGCTCGGTCCCCCCTGCACCCCCGCTCGGTCCCCCGTGCACCCCCGCTCGGTCCCCCCTGCACCCCCGCTCGGTCCCCCCTGCACCCCCGCTCGGTCCCCCCTGCACCCCCGCTCGGTCCCCCCTGCACCCCCGCTCGGTCCCCCCTGCACCCCCGCTCGGTCCCCCGTGCACCCCCGCTCGGTCCCCCCTGCACCCCCGCTCGGTCCCCCCTGCACCCCCGCTCGGTCCCCCCTGCACCCCCGCTCGGTCCCCCCTGCACCCCCGCTCGGTCCCACCTGCCCACCCACTCGGTCCCCCCTGCCCCCCCCTCGCTACCCCCTGCCCCCTCTTGCTCCCCCCTCCCTCCACTCCATCCGCCCTCCCCCCCCCCCCCCACTCCGTCCCCCCCCCCCACTCCGTCCCCCCTCCCCACTCCGTCCCCCCTCCCCCCACTCCGTCCCCTCCCCCCACTCCGTCCCCTCCCCCCCACTCCGTCCCCCCCTCCCCCTCACTCCGCCCCCCTCCCCCCCACTCCGCCCCCCCTCCCCCCCACTCCGCCCCCCCTCCCGCCCACTCCGTCATCCTCCCTGCCCCCACTCCGTCGTCCCCCCTCCCTCCACTCCGTCGTCCCCCCCTCCCCCCCACGACGTCATCCCCCCCTTCCCCCCACTCCGTCGTCCCCCTCCCCCCCACTCCGTCGTCCCCGCTCCCCCCCACTCCGTCGTCCCCGCTCCCCCCCACTCCGTCGTCCCCGCTCCCCCCCACTCCGTCGTCCCCGCTCCCCCCACTCCGTCGTCCCCGCTCCCCCCCACTCCGTCGTCCCCGCTCCCCCCCACTCCGTCGTCCCCGCTCCCCCCCACTCCGTCCCCCCCCCTCCCCCCCACTCTGTCGTCCTCCCTCACCCCCACTCCGTCGTCCCCCCTCCCCCCCGCTCCGTCGTCCCCCCTCCCCCTCACTCCGTCGTCCCCCCTCCCCCCCACCCCGTCGCCCCTCCCCCCCCACTCTGTCCCCCCTCCCCCCCACTCTGTCCCCCTCCGCCCCACTCTGTCCCCCTCCGCCCCACTCTGTCCCCCCTCCACCCCACTTTGTCCCCCCTCCCACCCACTCTCCCCCCTCCTCCCCACTCTCCCCCCTCCCCCCACTCCATCCCCCCTCCCCCCCACTCCGTCCCCCCCCCACCCTCCCCTCCCCCCCACTCCGTCCCCCCTCCCCCCCAACCCCCTTCCCCCCCACTCTGTCCCCCCTCCCCCCGACTCTGTCCCCCCTCCCCCCACTGCCCCCACTCCCCCCCACTCCCCCCCACTCCCCCCCACTCCCCCCTCCCCCCCACTCCGTCCCCCTCCCCCCCACTCTGTCCCCCTCCCCCCCACTCTGTCCCCCTCCCCCCCACTCTGTCCCCCCTCCCCCCCACTCTGTCCCCCCTTCCCCCCCACTCTGTCCCTCTCCCCCCCACTCTGTCCCTCTCCGCCCCACTCTGTCCCCCCTCCCCCCACTCTGTCCCCCCTCCCCCCCCACTCTGTCCCCCCTCCCCCCCACTCTGTCCCCCCCCTCCCCCCCCACTCTGTCCCCCCTCCCCCCCACTCTGTCCCCCCTCCCCCCCACTCTGTCCCCCCTCCCCCCCACTCTGTCCCCCCTCCCCCCCACTCTGTCCCCCCTCCCCCCCACTCTGTCCCCCCTCCCCCCCACTCTGTCCCCCCTCCCCCCCACTCTGTCCCCCCTCCCCCCCACTCTGTCCCCCCTCCCCCCCACTCTGTCCCCCCTCCCCCCCACTCTGTCCCCCCTCCCCCCCACTCTGTCCCCCCTCCACCCCACTCTGTCCCCCCTCCACCCCACTCTGTCCCCCCTCCACCCCACTCTGTCCCCCCTCCACCCCACTCTGTCCCCCCTCCACCCCACTCTGTCCCCCCTCCACCCCACACTGTCCCCCCTCCACCCCACTCTGTCCCCCCTCCACCCCACTCTGTCCCCCCTCCACCCCACTCTGTCCCCCCTCCACCCCACTCTGTCCCCCCTCCACCCCACTCTGTCCCCCCTCCACCCCACTCTGTCCCCCCTCCACCCCACTCTGTCCCCCCTCCACCCCACTCTGTCCCCCCTCCACCCCACCTCCACCCCACTCTGTCCCCCCTCCACCCCACTCTGTCCCCCCTCCACCCCACTCTGTCCCCCCTCCACCCCACTCTGTCCCCCCTCCACCCCACTCTGTCCCCCCTCCACCCCACTCTGTCCCCCCTCCACCCCACTCTGTCCCCCCTCCACCCCACTCTGTCCCCCCTCCACCCCACTCTGTCCCCCCTCCACCCCACTCTGTCCCCCCTCCACCCCACTCTGTCCCCCCTCCACCCCACTCTGTCCCCCCTCCACCCCACTCTGTCCCCCCTCCACCCCACTCTGTCCCCCCTCCACCCCACTCTGTCCCCCCTCCACCCCACTCTGTCCCCCCTCCACCCCACTCTGTCCCCCCTCCACCCCACTCTGTCCCCCCTCCACCCCACTCTGTCCCCCCTCCACCCCACTCTGTCCCCCCTCCACCCCACTCTGTCCCCCCTCCACCCCACTCTGTCCCCCCTCCACCCCACTCTGTCCCCCCTCCACCCCACTCTGTCCCCCCTCCACCCCACTCTGTCCCCCCTCCACCCCACTCTGTCCCCCCTCCACCCCACTCTGTCCCCCCTCCACCCCACTCTGTCCCCCCTCCACCCCACTCTGTCCCCCCTCCACACCACTCTGTCCCCCCTCCACACCACTCTGTCCCCCCTCCACACCACTCTGTCCCCCCTCCACACCACTCTGTCCCCCCTCCACCCCACTCTGTCCCCCCTCCACCCCACTCTGTCCCCCCTCCACCCCACTCTGTCCCCCCTCCACCCCACTCTGTCCCCCCTCCACCCCACTCTGTCCCCCCTCCACCCCACTCTGTCCCCCCTCCACCCCACTCTGTCCCCCCTCCACCCCACTTTGTCTCCCTCCACCCCACTTTGTCCCCCCTCCCCCCACTCTCCCCCCTCCCCCCACTCTGTCCCCCCTCCACTCCACTTTGTCCCCCCTCCACTCCACTTTGTCCCCCCTCCACCCCACTTTGTCCCCCTCCCCCCACTCTGTCCCCCCTCCCCCCACTCTGTCCCCCCTCCCCCCACTCTGTCCCCCCTCCCCCCACTCTGTCCCCCCTCCCCCCACTCTGTCCCCCCTCCCCCCACTCTGTCCCCCCTCCCCCCCACTCTGTCCCCCCTCCCCCCCACTCTGTCCCCCCTCCCCCCCACTCTGTCCCCCCTCCCCCCACTCTGTCCCCCCTCCCCCCCACTCTGTCCCCCCTCCCCCCCACTCTGTCCCCCCTCCCCCCCACTCTGTCCCCCCTCCCCCCCACTCTGTCCCCCCTCCCCCCCACTCTGTCCCCCCTCCCCCCCACTCTGTCCCCCCTCCCCCCCACTCTGTCCCCCCTCCCCCCCACTCTGTCCCCCCTCCCCCCCACTCTGTCCCCCCTCCCCCCCACTCTGTCCCCCCTCCCCCCCACTCTGTCCCCCCTCCCCCCCACTCTGTCCCCCCTCCACCCCACTCTGTCCCCCCTCCACCCCACTCTGTCCCCCCTCCACCCCACTCTGTCCCCCCTCCACCCCACTCTGTCCCCCCTCCACCCCACTCTGTCCCCCCTCCACCCCACTCTGTCCCCCCTCCACCCCACTTTGTCCCCCTCCACCCCACTTTGTCCCCCCTCCCCCCCACTCTCCCCCCTCCCCCCACTCTGTCCCCCCTCCCCCCACTCTGTCCCCCCTCCCCCCCACCCCCCCTCCCCCCCACTCCGTCCCCCCTCCCCCCCACTCCGTCCCCCCTCCCCCCCACTCCGTCCCCCCTCCCCCCCACTCCGTCCCCCCTCCCCCCCCCACTCTGTCCCCCCTCCCCCCCACTCTGTCCCCCCTCCCCCCACTCTGTCCCCACTCCCCCCCCTCCCCCCCACTCCGTCCCCCCTACCCCCCCCCCACCCCCCGTCCCCTCTCTCCCCCTCCCTTCCCTGAGAATGACGGATCTCCCCCAACCACCCCTGCATGTTCAATGCCAGATGCAACTGTCAGATTTTAAATGGATCAAGCCCCTAAAATGCTCTGTAATGTGTAAAAGGGCCAGCCCTGTCGGCAGCAAAGGTGGGAATGGAGGGAGGTGGAATTGTATTAACGTATTGAAGGGAAAGGGAGATTATATACAAAGGATACCTTGCTTCCATAGCTGGCAACCATCACTGGAAGGAGCGATTGAATTAATATCATCTCCCTGTGTAACTAGGAAAGGTGTCTTCTAACCCTTTGTGGTTGCAATTGTGTTTTGGAGTCCCAGTCAAAGTACTATTGGGAGGTCTGCGCTGTGGAAACGAGATACCGTGGGCTTTTCCCCCCTCCTGCTGTCATTTGAGATGCTCCCCAGTGGCTGGTAGAGTTATTTGTGAGGTTAAATATGTCAACTTGATGGAAAAATAATAATGGGGGGGAGTGGTTAAAGAGGGAAAAAAATCCCTGGCTGACAAAGTGCAACAGGGTGTGAGGTGAACACAAACAAGAGGATGTTATTGCTGGAGGCAGGATGAGCTTAAATTTAGGAACTATTTTTTTTCTCATGTGCAGCATCTGCTCGCGTGATTTAAACAATAACTTGCATTTACATAGTGCCATTCAACAGTGTAAAATGTTTCGCAGGAGCCTTATCAAGCAGCGAGCCTCAATCCGTTATGTTCCGAAAGAAAGGATTGAGAGGGGATTTGATCGAGGTGTTCAAAATCATGAGGGACCCGGACAGAGCGGATTGGGGGAAACCGTTTCCATTGTTGGAAAGGGTTGAGAATCTGATTTAGGGTGTTCGGCAAAAGAAGCAAAGGAGACGGGATGTGAGGAAAAGGTTTCTTTACGCACCGAGTGTTTAAGGTCGGGAATGCACTGTCTGAAAGATTCAGTCATGGTTTCCAGTCATGGAGAAGGATCATAGAATATCATAGAATCTCTACAGTACAGAAGGAGGCCATTCGGCCCATCGAGTCTGTACCGACCACAATCCCACCCAGGCCCTATTCCCGTAATCCTCATTTTCCCTGCTAATCCCCCTAAAACTAGGGACAATTTAATGTGGCTAATCAACCAATCCCACACATCTTTGGGCTGTGGGAGGAAACCGGAGCACCCGGAGGAAATCCATGCCGACAGAGGGAGAATGTGCAAACTCCACACAGACAGCGACCCAAGTCTGGAATTGAACCTGGGTCCCTGGCGCTGTGAGGCAGCAGCGCTAACCACTGTGTCACCGCGCCGCCCCTTTTTTGCTGCTATAATTGTTAATTTTCCAATGTACTCCATCATCTGATAATTCCATCATTTGATATCATAGAATAGAATCCCTACAGTACAGAAGAAGGCCATTTGGATATGAAGGGAAAAGAGAATACATGATTACTGAGAAAAGGTGGATGAGTGGGATGCGCCAAATTGCTCTTGCAGATTGCTGGCACAGACATGAAGGGCTGAGTGGCCTCTTTCTGTGTTTTAACCATTGTATGATTTTATAAAGAGTGATTAGGACAGGTGACCAAAACCTTAGTCCGAGGGGTAAGATTGATATTGTGTGCAGAGAAAGGGTCATATCAGGGACATTCCCAACCAGGTGTGACAGAGAAAATGTGACAGGAAGCGCATTTGACAACTGAGAGAGGTGTGTCTCAAGAGCAAGATGACTGATACACGATTTGTGGGTTGTTTGCTGTTCTGTAATAAAAGCAGTGGCATTCGTAAGGTGTGACACACTATTTTTAAATTCATTTATGGGATGTGGACATCGCTGGCTCGGCCAGCAATTATTGCCCATCCCTAGTTGCCCTTCAAAAGGTGATGTGAGTTGCCTTCTTGAACCTTTGTAGTCCCTGAGATGTAGGGACCCTATAGTGCTGTTAGAGAGGGAGTGCCAGGATTTTGACCCAGAGACAGTGAAGGAATGGCGATGTATTTCCAAATCAGTATGGTGAGTGGCTCGGAGGGGAACTTCCAGGTGGTGGTGTTCCCAGGTATCTGCTGCTCTTGTCCTTCCAGATGGCAGCTGTCATGGGTTTGGAAGGTGCTGCCAAGGAACCTTGATTAGTTCCTGTAGTGCATCTTGTCGATGGTACACTCAGCTGCCACTGTTTGTCGGTGGTGGAGGGGTTGAATGTTTGTGGAAGATGTGCCGAATGAGCAGGCTGCTGTGTCCTGGAAGGTGTTGAGCTTTTTGACTGTTGTTGAAGTTGCACTTATCCCGGCGAGTGAAGATCATTCCATCACACTCCAGATTTTGGGGAGTCAGGAGGTGAGTTACTCACCACCGAATTCCCAGCCTTTGACCTACTCTGGAAGCCATGGTATTTATGTGGTTGGGTCCAATTCAGTTTCTGCTGTGCTGCAAGAAGGATTACTGGAGCAAGTGTGACATTTCCGTGCTACACACAAAACCTAAAGATAATGGACATTGATTTTAAGTCATTGACAAAGAACCATGGGGGAGCCTTTTATGTACTGAGATCTTATATCAGGTCTGTGTTATCTGAAAGGGCAGTGGAAAGAGATTCAATTGTAACTTAAAAAGGGAATTGGATGGATACTCAAAAATGAAGAAAATGCATCCTATGAAAGATTGAGGTGAATTGGACAGGTCTCTGAATGAACCAGCACAAGCACAATGGACCAAATGGCCACCTCCTGTGTTGTAAGATTCTATATTACAAAGCAGGTCTTCAGTGGTAAACTGGAGACGCACAAATACACTATCATCATGCACTGTCAGTATGCACTATCAAGTGTGGCACATTGGCACAGTGGTTAGCACTGATACCTCACAGTGCCAGGGACCCAGGTTCGATTCCTGGCTTAGATCACTGTCTGTGTGGAGTTTGCACATTCTCCCCATGTCTGCGTGGGTTTCCTCCGGGTGCTCCGGTTTCCTCCCACATTCTGAAAGATGTGCAGGTTGGGTGAATTGGCCATGCTATATTCTCCCTCAGTGTACCCGTACAGGCACCGGAGTGTGGTGACGAGGGAAATTTCACAGTAACCTCATTGCAGTGTTAATGTAAGCCTTACTTGTGACACCAATAAATAAACTTAACCTATCAGCATGATGCTATAAGGGGTACATAATATTTTAAATATGTTGTAGATTGGTTTGCTGTGGATTTATCTTTCAGCAAGCGACTGGCTTCAGGCTCATTCACACTAAGTTCCTAGAGTATCAAACAATGGAAACAAAGAATGAGGCCATTCAACCCTCTGTGCCTCTGCTAGCTCTTTGCCAGAGCTATCCTATTAATCTTTGCTGGACAGGAGTTCAGAACAAGGAGGCATAACCTTAAGAATTGAGCTCAGTCCTTCAGGGGTGATGTCAGGAGACGCTTTTTCACATAAAGGCCAGGGGGGGAGGGGGGTGGTGGGGGGGCGCGAGTCTGGAACTTTCTCCACAGAAAGCTGCTGGGGCTGGGGGTCAAAATTGAGACCAATCGACTTTTGTTGGGCAAGGGTATTAATGTCGAGTGAACCAAGGTGGTCAGATGGAGTTACGATGCTGATAAACCGTGACCTAATTGAATGGCGGAACAGGTTGAATGGGCTGAATGGCCGCCTCCTATTCCCAGCTGGAGCATCTAATTGTGATGTGGAGATGCCCGCGTTGGACTGGGGTAAATACAGTAAGAAGTTTAACAACACCAGGTTAAAGTCCAACAGGTTTATTTGGTAGCAAAAGCCACACAAGCTTTCGGAGCTCCAAGCCCCTTCTTCAGGTGAGTGGGAATTCTGTTCACAAACAGGACATATAAAGACAGAGACAAAGGACCTGCCGAGTTTCACTGGCTGTCCTGTCTGGAGACAATACACATCTTTTTAGCCTGTCTTGATGCTCTCTCCACTCACATTGTTTTGTTTCTTAAAGACTTGATTAGCTGTAAGTATTCGCATTCCAACCATTATTCATGTAAATTGAGTCTGTGTCTTTATAAGCCCTGTTTGTGAACAGAATTCCCACTCACCTGAAGAAGGGGCTTGGAGCTCCGAAAGCTTGTGTGGCTTTTGCTACCAAATAAACCTGTTGGACTTTAACCTGGTGTTGTTAAACTTCTTACTGTATCTAATTGTGTCATGGACAATTGAGGATCTCAGCGACTGAAATCAGTGTGTGATGTGTGGAACCAGCATGGTAATGTGTATAAAATTACTTTTATTTGCTATCTTAATGATGTGTCAGTTGGTTTATTTTAACTGTGTCTGTAAATGAAGGGAAAGTTACTTTCATGGGAACTTGCTAATTAATAGTTCATTTGTTGCTGATATTCAGTGGCATGTGCAGTTTTACAGTGGTTCTGTTGGTTTCCTATCGATACCGAGGCCTGGGCTAATAAAGCATATTATGAGGGGGATTCTCTGCCCCCCCCCCCTCCTGCATATTTCTCGTGGTACGAGGCGGCGCGCCATTTGCCGGCAGCGGGATCTTCTGGTACCCGCTGTCAGTGGAATTTACCATTGGCTGCACCCTGTGACGCTGGGAAACCCGCAGCGGGGGTGCACCACTGACAGGGCCAGAAGGTCCTGCCGACGTGAACAGCTGGAAAATTCTAGCCATCAAATTGACTAGTGGCACAGTTGTTAGCGCTGCTGCCTCACAGCGCCAGGGACCCTGGTTCGATTCCCAGCTTGGGTCACTGTCTGTGTGGAGTCTACACATTCTCCCTGTGTCTGCGTGGGTTTCCTCCGGGTGCTTTAGTTTCCTCCCACAGTCTGAAAGACGAGCTGGTTAGGTGCGTTGGCCGTGCTAAATTCTCCCTCAGTATACCTGAACAGGCGATGGAGTGTGGCGACTGGGGGATTTTCACAGTAATTTAATTGCAGTGTTAATGTAAGCCTACTTGTGACACTAATAAATAAACCTAAGCTTAAATAAAATCTCGAAACAGAAATATCGCTGAAGGAAGTATTCCTCAATCCCTCTTCACCCAGACATGAATGTTGCCCTGTTTACAGTGGCCTTATATAAACTATCTTCACAGACACCAGGAGAACCTTTCCCCTCTTGCTCATTTTATCTGCTTGAATATTGCCTGAATGTTCCATTAACCTCCCCCCGACCATGGGGTGTCAGGACATAATGGAAAGGTAAAGAGATGAAAGTTATTTAAGTATAAATTGCCATTGCTATTAGAGAAAGGACATGTTTTCTGTAAATGGACATAGTGTATGGTAGGAATGTCCAAACTGCAGCCTCGGGCTATTTCTAATCCTTAAAATCTCCAATCCATGAAACCCAAGTCAGTCCCACTTGTTCTGGTGTTGACTGATATATCCTGTTTGCAATTTGTGGGCTGGGGGTTTGTCGAGCATTGACTGCTCAACAAGTGGAGAATTCCTACACCACGGAACCTAGTCCTTGAGTATTGCTGAAAAAGAGACATGCTGTCAAAGTGTTTCATCTTGCACTTCTCAGGACAGACACAAGAAATCCAAAAAATCATAGGGAACAGCAAATTCTACTGCTGATTGGTTGGCAATCAGTTTCTGATCTTAAGCTCTGAACTTAGTTCTCTGGTATTAGCAACGTAAGATATATACAAATGGGTGAACATGAGCACAACCTCCATACATCAGTAAATTGTATATGGTCAGTTGATGAATATAACTTTTCTTATATACAAAATAGCTTTGGGCGGTAGGGGGAGAGCAGCAATTTCAGACATTCATTCTATAGTGCCACCTGGTGGCTACCTTCTGCCCTGAATCGTGACTGTTGACATAGCGGAATTGAGTAGAAATATTGACAGAGCAATTTGAAATGGTAAACATTGGCTAAAAAATGAACATACAAACATATGAATTAGGAGGAGGAATGGGCCACTTGGCCCCTCAAACCTGCTTCACCATTCTGTGAGATCATGGCTGATCTGATTGTAACCTCAACTCCACACTCTCACCTACCCCTGGTAACCTTTAACCCCATTGCTTATCAAGAATCTATCCAGCTCTGTTGTAAAAATATTCAAAGATTCTGTTTCCACTGTCTTTTGAGGGAGAGAGTTCCAGAGACTTTCCACCCTCTGAGAAAAATTTCTCCTCATCTCTGTCTTAAATGGACGACCCTTTAGTTTTATACAGTAACCCCTAGTTCTAGGTTCTCCCAGAAGAGGAAACATCCTTCCCACATCCACACTGTCAAGACCCCTCCAGGATTTTATTTTTCCGTCAGGTCACTTCATCTAAGCTCCAGCGGACACAAGCCTAGCCTGTCCGATCTTTCCTCATAAAACAGCACTCCTATTCCAACGTATTTACATATTTCCTTGATAAAAGGAGACCAATACAGTACACAATACTCCAGATATGGTCTCACCAATGACCTGTATAACTGAAGCATAACTTCTCTAATTTTGTATTCAATTCCCATCTCAATAAAGAATAACATTCGACTAGTTTCCCTAATTACTTGCTGTACCTGCGCACCAGCCCTTTGTGATTCATGCACAAGAACACCTCCATCCCAGAGCTCTGCAATTTCTCACCATTTAGATAATATGGTTCTTCCTGCCAAGATGGTCAATTTCACATTTGTCCACATTATACACCATTTTCCAGATCTTTGCTCACTCACTTAACCTAGCTTTATTTTATTTATTAGTGTCACAAATAGGCTTACATTAACACTGCAATGCAGTTACTATGAAAATCCCCTAGTCGCCGCATTCCGGCGCCTGTTCGGGTACACTGAGGGAGAATTTAGCATGGCCAATGCACCTAACCAGCACACCCTTCGGACTGTGGGAGAAAACCCACGCAGACATGAGAAGAATGTGCAGACTCCGCACAAAGAGTGACCCAAGCTGGGAATCGGACCCGGGTCCCTGGCGTTATGAGGCAGCAGTGCTAACCACTGTGCCACGATGCCGCCCTGAGCTATGTCACTTCTAACATCTTTATGTCCTCTTCATAATTTACTTTCCTACCTATTTTTGCATCATCAGCAAATTTAGCAAACATACTTTTGTTTCCTTCAACCAAGTCATTTATATAAATTGTAAAATGTTGAGGCCCCAGCATTGCATTGATCCCTGTGACACACCACCCATTACATCTTGCCAACCAGAAAATGATCCATTTATGCCTCCTCTCTCTTTCCTGTTAACTAGCTAATCTTCATTCTGTGCCTATATGCTGCCATGAGCTTTTATTTTCTGCAATAACCTTTGATGTGGCATCTTATCAAATGCCTTCTGAAAATCTAAGTACAGTACATCCACTAGTTCCCCTTTATCCACAGCACGTGTTAACTCTTCAAAGAACTCCAATGAATTGGCTAAACAGCATTTCCAAACCCATATTGACTCTGTCTGATTGCCTTGAATTTATCTAAGTATCCTGTTATAATGTAATAATAGTTTCTTGATTTGATTCTATTTATTATTGTCACATGTATTAGTATACAGTGAAAAATATTGTTTCTTGCGCGCTATACAAAGCATACCATACATAGGGAAGAAAAGGAGAGAGTGCAGAATGTAGTGTGACAGCTATAGCTAGAAATCGTAGAAATCATAGAAACCCTACAGTGTAGAAGGAGGCCATTCGGCCCATCGAGTCCGCACCGACCACAATCCCACCCAGGCCCTACCCCCACACATTTCTACCTGCTAATCCCTCTAACCTCCACATCTCAGGGGCAATTTTTCCCCTTAGGGAAATTTTTCTTTAGGGTTTAAAGAAAGATCAACTTAATGCGAGGTAGGGAAGAAGCTGTTTTTGAGTCGGTTGGTACATTATCTCAGACTTATGTATATTTTTCCCTGCGGAAGAATGTGGAAGAGAGTATGTCCGGGGTGCGTGGGGTCCTTGATTATGCTGGCTGCTTTTCTGAGGCAGCGGGAAGTGTAGTCAGTGTCAGTGGATGGGAGGCTGGTTTGAGTGATGGAGTGGGCTTCATTCACGACCCTTTGTAGTTTCTTGTGGCCTTGGACAGAGCAGGAGTCATACCAAGCTGTGATACAACCAGAAAGAATGCTTTCAATGGTGCAGCTGTAGAAGTTGGTGAGAGTTGTAGTGGACATGCCAAATTTCCTTAGCCTCCTAAGTAAATAGAGGTGTTGGTGGGCTTTCTTACCTATAACGTCGGCGTGGAGGGACCAGGACAGGTTGTTGGCGATCTGGACACCTAAAACCTTGAAGCTCTCAACCATTTCTACTTCATCCCCATTGATGAAGACAGGGGCATTGTCCTTCACTACGCTTCCTGAAGTTGATGACTATCTGCTTCGTTTTGTTCACATTGAGGGAGAGATTGTTGTTGTCGCACCAGTTCACCAGATTCTCTATCTCTTTCCTGTACTCTGTCTTGTCATTTTTTGAGATCCGACCCACTACCGTGGTGTCATCAGAAAATCATGTCGGAGGGGAATTTGGCCACACAGTCAAAGGTATATAGAAAGGAATTAAGATCACAACTTTGCGGAACACCGGTGTTGAGGATGATCGTGGAGGAGGTGTTGTTGCCTCTCCTTACTGACTGCGGTATGTGGGTTAAGAAGTCTAGGATCCAGTTGCAGAGGGAGGAGCTGAGCCCCAGGCCACGAGTTTTGGAGTTGAGTCTCGTTGGAATAATGGTGTTAAAGGCTGACATTTTCCTTGTGACAGATGTTAAGGTAACTGGTCTGTAGTTTCCCACTTTCTGTCTCCCTCCCTATTTGACTAAAGAAGTTACATTTGCTATTTTTCAATCAAATGGAACTTTCGCTGAATCTAGGGAATTTTGGAAAATTCAAACCAGGACATCATCTATTTCATGAGCCACTTCTTTTAAGACTCTAGGATGATGAATTCCATCAGGATCTGGAGTCATTTTGGACCTCAGTTCCAACTATTTCCTCAGTACCATACCCCTGTTGTAATTTTCTTGTGTTCTTGCCTCCCTTCCATTTCCTGATTAACAACTATTTCTGGGATGTTACTTGTTTCCTCTATTGTGAGGAGTAATGCAAAATACCTTTTTAATTCATCTGCCATCTCCTCATTTTCATTATTAATTTAGAATGCACAGAATGGACTACAGGACCAATGCTCACTGTTAACTCTTTCCTTTTGTAAATATCTATAGAAATTCTTATTCTGTTTTTACTTACTCTGGGGACGGCCCTGAGGCACAGTGGTTAGCATTGCTGTCTCACAGCACCAGGTACCCCGGTTCAATTCCCGGCTTGGGTCATTGTCTGTGCAGAGTCTGCACGTTCTCCCCGTGTCTGCGTAGGTTTCCTCCGCGTGCTCCAGTTTCCTCCCACAGTCCGAAAAACATGTTGGTTAGGTGCATTGGCCATGTTAAATTCTCCCTCAGAGTACCCAAACAGGCAGTGGAGTGTGGCGACTCAGGGATTTTCACAGTAATTTCATTGCAGTGTTAATGTAAGTCTACTTGTGACACTAATAAATAAACTTGAAACTTTAAATATTCCCCAGCCAACTTTCTCACCGACTCCAATGTTTCCCTCATTAAGTTTTAGACATTCCTTGCTTCTTTTTATGTTCTCTCCAATCTTTTGACCTGCCATCCAGCCTTGCACAATTCTAAGCTTTTTCTTTTGTTTGATGCTGCCTTTAACTTTTTCAGGTAACCACAGATGGTGGGTCTTCCCCTTGGGAGGTTCTTTCTTTGTTGGAATGTGCCCATTCTGTGCATTCTGAAGTATCCCTTTAAATACCTGCCTCTGCATCACTATTGACTTATCCCTTAGCCTAATTTGCCGGTTCACTTTAGTTAGAATATAATGTAGAAGGGTCATTTAGATCCACAGATCCTTAAAAGTGGCAGCACACATGGAAAAAGTGTGAAGAAAGCATATGGCACGCTTGCCTTCATCGAACGGGGCATCGAGTATAAAAGTTGGCAAATTATGCTACAGTTATATAAAACATTGGTTCGGCCACATTTGGAATACTGTGCCCAATCCTGGTCACCACACTACCAGAAGGATGTGGAGGCTTTGGAGAGATTGCAGAAATGGTTTACCAGGATGTTGCTGGGTATTAGCTATGAGGAGAGATTAAATAAACTGAGATTGTTCTCCCTGGAAAGACAGAGGCTGAGGGGCAACTGATAGAAGTTTGTAAAATTATGAGGGGTATGGATCGGATGAACAGTTGGAAGCTTTTTCCCAGGGCAGAAATGACAATTACAAGGGGGCACAAGTTCAAGATAAGGGGTGAAAGGTTCAGTGGAGATGTGCGGGGGAAGTTTTTTACACAGAGAGTGGTGGGGGCCTGGAATGCACTGCCAAGTGAGGTGGTTGAGGCAGATACATTGGCGACATTTAAGTCTTATCTTGATAGGCACATGAACAAACGGGGAACAGAGGGATATAAGCGGTTGGTTTAGATAGGACAATGTGATCGGCGCAGGCTTGGAGGTCCAAAAGGCCTGTTCCTGTGCTGTACTGTTCTTTGTTTTTGAAACATTAACTCTGTTTCTCTCCACAGATGCTGCCAGACCTGCTGAGTTTATCCAGCACTTTCTGATTTTTTTATTTCATTTTAGCTAAAGGGATCCAAGTTCAATTCCGGCCTCGGTCACTGTCTATGTTGAGTTTGCACGTTCTCCCTGTGTCCACGTGCATTTCCTTCAGGTGCTCCGGTTTCCTCCCACAGTCCAAAGATGTGCAGGTTAGGTTGATTGGCCATGCTAAATTGCCCTATAGTGTCAGGGGGATTGGCAGGGTAAATACGTGGGTTATGGGGATAGAGCGAAAATGTTGTCAATGCCAGCTGGATGGGTCGGATGGCCTTCTTCTGCATCATAGGGATTCCAGGATTCTAACTCTGTTTTCATGCCCTCATAATTACCCTTATTTAAATTTAAAAACACTTGTCTTGGACTCTCTTCTCTCCCTCAAACCGAACGTAAAAGCATGACTGAAAATCATGTTGACAGGAAGTTTGTGGACAAAATGTTTCATGAGGCTAGGTTTTAAATATAGAGTACAGTGGCCATTAGCCGAGCAAACCAGAAATTCTAAATTCAAGTCCAACCACAGGAAGTTGTGCAATTAAATTCAGAATATTTGGTTAATTTGTGACTAGTACCAGACACAGTTTAGCTTTGCTATTTTAACAACGTCATAAACTGGTTTTATAATAAGGCTCTTCCTTTAAATAGTGGACAAGAACATTTTTCCGGGTTGTGAAGATTGTTGAGCACAATTTCGATCCATAAATTGACGTTCTTTTAATCTTGTGTAGATGACTGGGGAACCCATACCTGGAATATTGTCTGTAGTTTTGGGAGTTCCAGCTTCCAAGACTTTGGTGAGTTGGGAGTTTTTAAGAGAGATTTAGACTTAGAGGGTCCAGGGTGCCATTCTGAGGCCATTGGGTCAGCTACGCCCCGGTTACTAAGTCTTGATTATGTTTGCGTCTGTTATTTGCTTTAGTCTGGAGGTTTGAGAGGCTGTTCTTAGCGAATCATAAGAATGATACTTGAGCCAAGGAGGTGAATATTGCATACATTGGATTCGCATTGTTCTGGTAAACGTCATCAACCTGAGCTCTTAACTCCATCTCACTTCACAGATGCTGTCCATCATGTTGGGCATTTCAGATTTCCGACATCAGCATTATTTGTGCTATTGTAGGCTTGTATTGTCTTGAATATAGGAGATTAAGGAGTGATACAGTCGATCAAAACTATTTCCTTTTAGTGTCCATGATAGGGTCGAGTGAATTTGGGCTGTCGGAGCAGATTAACTGGGTAGATGTGATAGGGTAGAGTGAATATGGGCTGTGGAAGCACATTAACTGGGTAGATTTGAGCGGAGAGTGAATATGGGCTGTTGGAGCAGATTAACTGCATAGATGTGATAGGGTAGAGTGTACATGATCTGTGGAAACAGATTAACTCGTTGGCCAGGTTAAATCCTGAAGAGAAAGATAAGGTGGACGGGGCATTGATTGGAAAATTATTTCACTGTTCAGCAGTGGACAGTAATTTAAATGAGAGTATTAAAAACAATAAAGGCAGAAGCAAAGGCAAGAGGATTAGGAGAGTCAGTTAAGGAAGGATAACTTATTGCCTTAATGCGATAAGCTTGATGGATTTAATGGGTTTTCCCATCTTCGACATTTTAGTGCATGAGAGAGCAACAGGGCATCATTAAACTTGTAAGTTTCTCTTCACTTATTTACTCAAGTGTAGCAACAGAGAATGACCAATATAAGAATAAAAGATGAGGTAAACACCATCACATGGGCAACTTAGGCAAAGCCAAACTATCTGTCTACGTTCAGTTATCATTGAAAAATCTTTGTGATTAGTCACCAACTCTGGCCTAATAAATGGTGGGATTGTTCTTTTTTATTGATTCACAGGATTTGTGTGTCACTGACGTGGCCAATATTTGTTGCCTATCCCTAAGTGCCCTTGAGAAAATAGTCATAAGCTGCCTTTTGAACTGCTTCAGTTTATCAAGTGCAGGTGTACCCTTCCTGCTGTTAGGTAGGGAGTTACAAGATTTTGACCCAATGATAGTGAAGGAATTGGGATCTATATATGGCAGACCTAGCTCTGTCAACTCTGCAACGACTTCCTTACAAACAACTGGGGGATTGTGCCAAAATTGGGGGAGACCTGTCCCATGGACCAAGCAAGCAAAGGTCTGACATAGTCATAGTCACTGAACCATTCCTTACAGATAATGTCCTAGACACCACCATCACCGTCCCTCTGTATGTCCTGTTCCAGCAGCAGGACAGGCAGCAATGGTGATAGCACAGTGGCATACAGTCAGGTGGGAGTTGCCTCGCAGAGTCTTCAACTTTGACTCCAGACCCCATGAAGTCTCATGGTAGTCGGTCAAACATGGGCAAGGAAACTTCTTGCTGGTTACCACCTTCCACCCTACCCCCAACTCGGCTGATGAATCAGTATTCCTCCACATTGACCATCAGTGGGAAGAATGGAGGAGGAGGGTGGCAAGGGCACAAAATGTACTCTATGTTGAGGACTTCAATGCCCATCACCAAGAGTGGCTCGGTAGTGCCACTACTGACTGAGATGGTCAGTTCCTAAAGGACACAGTTGCTAAACTGGGACTGGGGCAGGTGGTGAGGGAACCAACAAGAGGAAAAAACATACTTGACCTCATCCTCACCAATTTGCCCGCCATGGATTCATCTGCCCATGATAGTACCGATAGGAGTGACCACTGCGCAGTCCTTGTGGAGGCAAAGTCCCATCTTCACATTGAGGACACCCTTCAGCGTGTTGTGTGGCACTACCACATGATAAATGAGATAGACTTCAAACAGATCTGGCGTCTCAAAACTGGGCAACCATGAGGCACTGTGGGCCATCAGCAGCAGCAAAATTGTACTCAACCACAACCTGTAACTTCATGGCCTAGCATATCTCCCACTCTACCATTACCACCAACCAGGGGATCAACCCCAGTTCATTGACGAGTGCAGGAGCCATGACAGGAGCAACACCAGGTACATCTGAAAATGAGTTGTCAGCCGGGTGAAGCTACTTGCATGTCAAACAGCCTAAACAGGAACTAAACGTGAAGTCAGAGCTAAACAATTCCACAACCAATGAACCAAATCTAAGCTCTGCATTGTTATCACATCCAGTCGAGAATGGTGGTGGACAATTAAACAACCCACTGGAGGAGGAGGCTCCACAAATATCCCCATCCTCAATGATGGAGGAGCCCAGCACATCAGAGCAAAAGGGAAGGCTGAAGCATTCGCAACAATCTTGAGCCAGAAGTGTCGAGTAAATGATCCATCTCAGCCTTCTCCGGAAGTCCCCAGCATCTCAGATGTCAGTCTTCAGCCAATTCAATTCACTCTGCGTGATATCAAGAAATGTCAAAAGGCACTGGATACTGCAAAGGCAATGGGCCCTGATAACATTCCAGCAATAGTACTGAAGACTTGTGCTCCAGAACTTATTGCATCCCTTGCCAAGCTGTTCCAGTACAGCTGCAACACTGGCAATTTTCCAAATGGCTGGGTTGATGCCAATGCGTGGCCTGTCCACAAAAAGGAGGACATATCCACATTGGCCAATTACCGCCCCATCAGTCTACTCTCGATCACCAGACAAGTGATGGAAGACTTCATCAACAGTGCAATCAAGCAACACTTACTCAGCAATAACCTGTTCATTGGATCTCAGTTTGGCTTCTGTTAGGGCCACTCCGCTCCTGAGTTCATTACAACCTCTGTGCAAACATTGACAAAAGAACTGAACTCCAGCGGTGAGGTGAGTGCCACTGACTTTAACATCAAGGCAGCATTTGACCAAATGTGGCATCAAGGAATCCGAGCTGAATTCAATAGGAATTAGAGAGAAAGCTTCATTTGTGCTGGGTGTGACTTGAACCAGAAAAGTGTTTTTTTTCCCCTGATTCTCATTGGGCTCAATATTGCTCAGGCTCCTTGATGCCATATTCGGTGAAATGCTGCCTTAATGTCAAAGACAGTCACTCGCATCTCACCCCTTGACTTCAGCTCTTTTGCCCATGCTTGTACTGAGGCTGTGATGATATCAGGAGCCGAGCAGCCCTGATGGAATGCAGATTGAGTGTCAGTGAGCAGGTTATTGCTGAGCAAGTGCCACTTGACAGCGCTGTCAAAAACACCTTCCCTCACTGTGCTTATGAGCGAGGGTAGACAGATGGGAGGGGAATTGACCGGGTTGGATTTATCCAGGTGTTTGTGGACAGGACATACCTGGGCAATTTTCCACTTTGTTGGGTTTGATTAATTGTTTAAATGCCAATTAAAATTCACAACTGGATATGACAGGACTGCAGAGCTTTGATTTGATCCGTTGTCGGATTGCTTCGCTCCATTTTTCACATGCTGCCTCTGCTCTTTAGCGTGACTGTAGATCTGTGTTATAGCTTCACTGGGTTGGCATCTCATTTCTTGGTCCGTCTGGTGCTGCTGCTGGCATGGTCTCATAAAAAATTGAAGCAAAATACTGCGGATACTGGAAATCTGAAATAAAAGCAGAAAATGCTGGATAAACTCAGCACGTCTGGCAGCTTCTGTGGAGAGAGAAACAGAGTTAACGTTTCGAGTCTGTGTGACTCTTCTTCCCCAAGCTTCTTTTCAACGAGAGATCCAGGTGAAGAGCCCAAAACTCCGAATGAAGGAGATTACGAGATTGGAGAATAATCAGAACGATAAACCTTATACGATGTGGTACTGATGGGTTTGTTAATGACTGTGTGTTTCTGATGTTAGCTGATGGGAGCGCAGATTCTGTGCTTTTCAATCCACACATTATACAGGTGGAAAATCAGGTTGCAATTTCCTGTTAGGTCCCCCCGAAGGGCACATCTCCAACCAAGGAGAAAATGCTGGAAAATCTCAGCAGGTTTGGCAGCATCTGTAAGGAGAGAAAAGAGCTGACGTTTCGAGTCCAGACGACCCTTTGTCAAAGCAACTCCAAACCAGGAGGCTAAAATTAATTTCTGTGATAGGCTGTAGTAAGAACGGTGAATTGAGGAGATGAGGAGTTCCACCATTGTGACATTATGGGAAATAGTGAGTTTGAGCAGGAAGCTTTGGATCAAGGTGGATATTCTCACCTGCTCCTTGCAGGATATTCGGAAATACTTAACAGCCGATAAAATACATTTGAAGTGTGAACTGTTATAATGTGGGAATGCAGCAACCAATTTGTGCACAGCAAGCTCCCACAAACACCAAGAGAATGATGATGGTGGTGTGTTACAGATCACTCAGGGAGCCGCAGTTGCTGTGGAAACGCACACTTTTCCCTGCATGTTATAGTCTGGAGCTATAGATAACACTGGGAGAGACTCCAATGTTCTGTCCATCACACGGCTAACCAGGAATCTCTCCCACGCCGACCAGTTTTTTATAAATTCATTTTATGGGATGTGGGCATCGCTGGCTAGACCGCGGCACAGTGGTTAGCACTGCTGCCTCACAGCGCCATGGACCCAGGTTCAATTCCCACCTCGGGTGACTGTCAGTCTGTGTGGGGTTTGCACGTTCTCCCTGTGGCTGCGTGGGTATCTTCCGGGTGCACTGGGTTTCCTCCAACACTCCAAAGATGTGCAGGTTAGGTAGATTGGCCATGCTAAATTGACCATTAGTGTCAGGGAGATTAGCACAGTAAATATGTGGGGTTGCGGGGATAGGGCCTGGGTGGGATTGTTGTTGGTGTATGCTCGATGGGCCGAATGGAGTGATTCCATGATTCTACTCCAGCCTTTATTATCTATCACTAGCTATCCTTCAGAATGCGGTAGTGAGCTGCTTTTTTGAATTGCTGCGGTCCATGTGATGTAGGTCTATCCATCGTGCTGTTAGGGAGGGAATTCCACCTGTCATTGGTATGTGTTGGAAGGATTTTACAGCTTGAAAATCAACCTGTTTGGCTGTGTTATGAACACACATTCCTTGGCCATTAACTCTTGGGTGAGGTCTTGAACCCAGAGCTTCTGGGTCAAGAGCAGAGATTCTACCCAATGCACCACAAGACTGACCAATAAGACAAATGATCAGATCATTTCTTTTTAGTGTTGGTTATGGGATGAATTTTGGTTGGGACACAGGGAGAACTTGCTGCCTGCAGGTTAAAGGCAGATTAAGCTTCTTGATGAAGAAGCCCAAGTAGGAAAGCCCTTTTGCATGCATTCGTAAGCTGTACATGATCAACAAAAGGTCACTTTGCTGGAATAAAGCTCCCTCCAAAGTAATTCCCCACCAGCGACAAATTAGAACTTTCATGACTCCACATAAGTGGTGTGCATCTGACGAGCTAAACTTCTCCGATGATTAATGGTGAGTTGAAGGAGGGTGTGTAAATACCAGTCCGTGCCTCAGACTGGGTGGTGGCAATGTAAGCTGTATGGAGGATGATCACGGAAGGGAGGAAGGGTTGAGGGGGAAGGATGGGGCAGTGACCAGGCAAAGATGGTAAGGACAGTGCAGCTGTCTGAGTGTCCTTTAAATATGGCGCCTGGATCTTCGACCCCATGAGGTAATGGCAGGGACCGCGACTTCCCGCCTGCATCGCTGTGAGAATCAGCGAGCTCCGCGCTCAGTCAATGACCTGAATAGTGGACGATCGCAAGTGGTCAGCAGTCCCACTCGCCTCCAGCGGAAAGCATTCCCACTGCCGCATCCTCCTCAGAACCTAAACTCCAGAATGGAAGATTCCAGCCTTTGTGGGAAGTTTCATTTTCCAACTTCTCTGGATCTGAGACGATCTGGACCTAGACTCACCCACCTGTGGAAAACGTTTCACAATTTAACCGGCCTCAGTTTAACATTTCACTCAATCGAAGGTACCTCTGGCAGTGCGGCACTCCCTCAATCCTGCACTGAAATGTCAGCCTAAAGCACAGGCTTACGCGTCTGGGGTGGGGGATTGAAAGCTCCTGGGGTTTGTGGTCGAGATGGGGAATATGTCAATATTAATGATTCAATTGGACAGGTGGGTGAAGGGAATAGGATTAAAGAGATATGGAAACAAGCTGGCTAAATACGATTGGTGCTCCTTGCTCAAGTCAACAGTAAACGCTACACAGACCAGTGGGGCCGAATGGCCCGTTTGTGTTTTAACATCTGGGTATAGTTCTTGGAGAGGGATTGAACCCAGAGGTGAATAAGCTAACATTTGATAATGAGACTTCTTATTTAAAAGGGCACGGACAGACGTATGGGGAGAAGAGCTGGAATAACCGAGCGGGTTTTGTATCCATTTTACGAGTGAGGAATCCAGTGATGAGTGTGGTTACTTCCTCGCACTTGGCAATCATGCAGAACGTTCTTCCTGAAGACAAGTCTTCCTTTCAGAGAGATAGATTGAAAATATACCTCATCCATCAAGTGTGAAAAACATTTAATGTGTTAATAAAATATCCATTGCATCTTTTCACTGGTCTTCAGCTTCATTCTGTGCCCATTGGCTTGCTGTTTATGTCTGTTCTCTCCAACCCATTTGTCTCTGCTGCTGTCAGCTTATTCTGTCCTATGTGTCATAGCCCAGCTCCTGCATCTCCTTGTGTAGCCTAGTACATTCATTGCCGGCATGTTCCACTCTCCCTCATCACCTACAACCTTGACAAGATCATTCTCAAACACAGCTTAACTCCCCTTCCCAAATCCAGTGGCCAGCATCTCCCGACTCTTCCCAGCCCTTTCCTGCACCAGACTCCTGGGGAAATTGGATGTTCCTCAAGCTCGCCATTGGCTGAGTTCAGACTCCATCAACATTTAATCTGTTGTTCTCAGAGGAAGATGAGATCGGTGCAAGTGTAAGCCAAGAGATCTGTGCCCAGAGCCACACCCCAACGTGGTCAGAGGGAGCGAATGAGATGGGAGTGTTACTGGACTAAGAATGCAATGGCCTGGATTCAGGATCTGGTAAATGTGAGTTCAAATCAAACCACAGCAGTCTGTAAATTAGATGCTGTTAATTAAATAAACCATTCAGTAATGGTGGCCATGAAACTACCGGATGATCATAAAACCCAATCTGGTTCCCGAATGTCCTTTAGGAAAGGAAATCTTATCCAGCCTGGCCTACACGTGACTCCAGACCCACAGCAATGTTGTGGTTGACTCTGAAAAGGCCCAGCAAGCTGTTGAAGCAGCTCAGCATGAGAACAATTTGCGTTGGCCAAGAATACTGGTCTTGCCAGTAATGCCCACCTCCTTTTAATGAAGAAATCAAAAAGTCTCTTCCGTAAGACTGAGGCAGACACCCCCATCCCCACGCGTACCCTCACCCCCACGCGTACCCTCACCCCCACACATACCCCACGCCTACCCTCACCCCCACGCATACCCTCACCCCCACACATACCCCCACGCCTACCCTCACCCCCACGCGTACCCTCACCCCCACACATACCCCCACGCCTACCCTCACCCCCACGCGTACCCTCACCCCCACGCCTACTCTCACCCCCACGCCTACCTCCACGCCAACCCTCACCTCCATGCCTACCCCACCCCCACGCCTACCCTCACCCCCACGCCTACCCTCACCCCCACGCGTACCCCCACACATACCCCCACCCCCACGCATACCCCCACGCCTACCCCCACCCCCATGCCTACCCTCACCTCCATACATACCCTCGCCCCCACGCGTACCCTCACCCCCACACATACCCCCACGCCTACCCTCACCCCTACGCGTACCCTCACCCCCACACATACCCCCACGCCTACCCTCACCCCACGCCTACTCTCACCCCCACGCCTACCTCCACGCCTACCCTCACCCCCATGCCTACCCTCACCCCCACGCGTACCCTCACCCCCACACATACCCCCACCCCCACACATACCCCCACGCCTACCCCCACCCCCATGCCTACCCTCACCTCCATACATACCCTCACCCCCATACATACCCTCACCTCCACACATACCCCCACGCCTGCCCTCACCCCCACGCCTGCCCTCACCCCCACGTCTGCCCTCACCCCCACGCCTGCCCTCACCCCCACGCCTACCCTCACCCCCATGCCTACCCTCACCCCCACACCTACCCTCACCCCCACGCTTACCCTCACCCGCACACATACCCTCACTTTCATGCCTACCCTCACCTCTACACATACCCTACCCCAACCTCACCCATACCCCCACCGTCACCCCCACACATACCGATACCTCCATCCTTACCCCCACCAGACCCCCACCCTTACCCATACCCCCAGCCTCACTCATATCCCTGTTCATAACCCCACCCCAAGGAGCATGATACTGAGATGTGAATAATGTCCATCCAATGATTACACTACCTTCAAAAGTCTCCCAATCACACCGTGTTAAGCATCACATGGATGGCGTGAAAGAAGACATGTCATGGTCATCAGTGTGAATGATGTTAATTACATTGTTAATGTATACAGGTGAAGGACCTTGTTTAAACAAGTACTTAGAGCACTTATAAGTAGAGACTGCTGAGACACAGAGTATTGGGCAGAAGGCAGACATGTGTGATGCTGCATCCGTGAATTATAAGAATAGGATTCTCCTCCATTTTTGCCCTTCACTATCTGGCCTGGGGTGGGTTTACCAATTGGGAGCCAGTGTTGACTGATTTCCCACATGTGTCAAGATGCTACATTTCTGTGACCCCTGACAAACCCGGATTGACAGCTGGTCAGAAGGCAGTGGGTTGGGTTGAGGGATATTGGGAGAAAATGGCTGGATTGGGTTGAGGAATAGGGGATCATGCAGATGGGATTGAGGAATACAAGGAGGAGGTGGGAGGATTAGATTGAGGGATATGGGGAAAAGCTGGTTTCGACTGAGGGATGGAGTAAATGGATGAAATTGGAAGTGAGGGATATGTCGTGAAAATGGTGAGGTTAGATTCAGGAATATCGGGAGGTTTAAGGAAACGGTGACAAGACTGAATTGACCTGAGTTGATGGGGAGAGGTGGCTCTGTAACATGGGCAATGATTGTTGGATTTAATAGTGTCTCTTTCTTTACATTGTGGAGTTGGAGGGTTTTATTTAGCTGCATCTCTGCATTCAAGTAAACTCCAAACAGATGTTGTTTGTTAATCCAGGAAACATAAATTGCTCCGAAACAAAATATTTAGATGAGGAAAATCACAGTTATAAAAAAAAGGGATGAATTATAAACAATATTCCTTCTACTGGGCTCTTGACTCTAAATGTTAAAATTGGAAATGGTTGAGATAAACACTTTAACAAATCCTTAATTGTTGACTTGTTTTGGTGAGTGGTGCTTTAGACGATGTGCAACAGACAAACTGAGGCTGGTCACCCTTTGATGGATTCCATGTCAGAAAGTGATTGTTCAAAACAATGTTGGAAGCCACACGATTTCCAATTTCTGCGTAACCCGTTCCCCAGTGATTTTGTCACTGGCTCAAGTTGTGATCTTTCGATTAATTGAAAATGCCAATTCTCGTCCTGAGGTCAGTTGCACAGAACCCAGCAGGGGGACTGGGATTAACTGGGTAGTTCATGCTGCTCTATCCCTCTCTGAATTGTTTGTAGGAATGGAAGCCGCAGCAGACATGAGGCCAATCAAATGAAGCCAGGCCAGACATGAGGAATGTATGTGTGGAGCCAGAGAAAATGGGAGAGGTATTAAATGAGTACTTTGCGTCAGTATTCAGCAAAGAGAAGGACTTGGTGGACGATGAGTCTGGGGAAGGGTGTGTAGATAGTTTGAGTCATGTTGAGATCAAAAAGGAGGAGGTATTGGGACTCTTGAGAAACATTAAGGTAGACAAGTCCCCAGGGCCTGATGGGATATACCCCAGAATACTGAGAGAGGCAAGGGAGGAAACTGCTGGGGCCTTGAGAGAAATCTTTGTATCCTCACTGGCTACAGGGGAGGTCATGATGTGGAGATGCCGGCGTTGGACTGGGGTGAACACAGTAAGAGTTTTAACAACACCAGGTTAAAGTCCAACAGGTTTATTTGGTAGCAAATACCATTAGCTTTTGGAGCGCTGCTCCTTCGTCAGATGGAGTGGAAATGTGCTCTCAAACAGGGCACAGAGACACAAAATCAAGTGACAGAATACTGATTAGAATGCGAATCCCTACAACCAACCAGATCTTAAAGATACAGACAATGTGGGTGGAGGGAGCATTAAGCACAGGTTAAAGAGATGTGTATTGTCTCCAGACAGGATAGCCCGCAAGTCCAGGAGGCAAGCTGTGGGGGTTACTGATAATGTGACATAAATCCAACATCCCGGTTTAGGCCGTCATGTGTGCGGAACTTGGCTATCAGTTTCTGCTCAGCGACTCTGCGCTGTTGTGTGTCGTGAAGGCCGCCTTGGAGAACGGTTACCTGAAGATCAGAGGCTGAATGCCCGTGACTGCTGAAGTGCTCCCCCACAGGTAGAGAACAGTCTTGCCTGGTGATTGTTGAGCGGTGTTCATTCATCCGTTGTCGTAGCATCTGCATGGTTTCCCTCATGTACCATGCCTCGGGACATCCTTTCCTGCAGCGTATCAGGTAGACAACGTTGGCCGAGTTGCAAGAGTAGGTGCCATGTACCTGGTAGATGGTGTTCTCACGTGAGATGATGGCATCCGTGTTGATGATCCGGCAGGTCTTGCAGAGGTTGCCGTGGCAGGGTTGTGTGGTGTCGTGGTCATTGTTCTCCTGAAGGCTGGGTAGTTTGCTGCGGACAATGGTCTGTTTGAGGTTGCTCGGATGAGGAGGATCGCAACAGACACCTCCAGACGCTGAAAGATGCCCTCATAAGAATAGGATATGGCGCTCGACTCATCAATCAACAGTTCCGACGCGCCACAGCGAAAAACTGCACCGACCTCCTCAGAAGACAAACACGGGACACGGCGGATAGAGTACCCTTCGTCGTCCAGTACTTCCCCGGAGCGGAGAAGCTACGGCATCTCCTCCGGAGCCTTCAACATGACATTGATGAAGACGAACATCTCGCCAAGGCCATCCCCACACCCCCACTTCTTGTCTTCGAACAACCGCGCAACCTCAAACAGACCGCTCGACTGTTCTCTTCCTGTGGGGGAGCACTTCAGCAGTCACGGGCATTCAGCCTCTGATCTTCAGGTAAGCATTCTCCAAGGCGGCCTTCACGACACACGACAGCGCAGAGCCGCTGAGCAGAAACTGATAGCCAAGTTCCGCACACATGAGGACGACCTAAACCGGGATGTTGGATTTATGTCACATTATCAGTAACCCCACAGCTTGCCTCCTGGACTTGCGGGCTATCCTGTCTGGAGCCAATACACATCTCTTTAACCTGTGCTTAATGCTCCCTCCACCCACATTGTCTGTATCTTTAAGATCTGGTTGGTTGTAGGGATTCGCATTCTAATCAGTATTCTGTAACTTGATTTTGTGTCTCTGTGCCCCGTTTGAGAGCACATTTCCACTTCATCTGACGAAGGAGCAGCGCTCTGAAAGCTAATGGTATTTGCTAATGGACTTTAACCTGGTGTTGTTAAAACTCTTACAGGGGTGGTTCCAGAGGATTGGAGAATAGCCAATGTTGTTCCTTTGTTTAAGAAGGGTAGCAAGGATAATGCAGGTAATCATCCTTATGTCAGTGGTAGGGAAATTATTGGAGAGGATTCTTCGAGACAGGATTTACTCCCACTTGGAAATATGTGGACGTATTAGCAAGAGGCAACATGGGTTTTGTGAAGGAGAGGTCATGTCTCACGAGCTTGATCGAGTTTTTCGTGGAAGTGACGAAGATGATTGATGAGGGTAGGGCAGTGGATGTTGTCTACATGGACTTCAGTAAGGCCTTTGATAAGGTCCGTCATGGCAGACTGGTGCAGAAGGTGAAGTTGCATGGGATCAGAGGTGAGCTGGCAAGATTGGTACAGAACTGGCTCGGTCATAGAAAACAGTGGGTAGCAGTGGAAGGGTACGTTTCTGAATGGAGGGCTGTGACACGTGGCGTTCCTCAGGGATCAGCGCTGGGACCTTTGCTGTTTGTAATATATATAAATGATTTGGAGGGAAATGTAACTGGTTTGATTAGCAGGTTTGCGGACGACACAAAGGTTGGTGGAATTGTGAATAGCGATGAGGACCATCAGAAGGTACAGCAGGATATAGATCAGTTGAAGACTTGGATGGAGAGATGGCAGATGGAGTTTAATCCGGACAAATGTGTGGTAATGCACCTTGGAAGGTCTAATACAGATGGGACATATACAGTAAATGGCAGAACACTTCAGAGTATTTATAGGCAGAGGGATCTGGGTGTACAGGTACACAGGTCACTGAAAGTGGCAACACAGGTGGAGAAGGTAGTCAAGAAAGCATACGACATGCTTGCCTTCATCGGCCAGGGCATTGAGTTTAAAAATTGGCAAGTCATGTTGCAGCTTTATAGAACCTTAGTTAGGCCACACTTGGAATATAGTGTTCAATTCTGGCCGCCACACTACCAGAAGGATGTGGAGGCTTTGGAGAGGGTACAGAAAAGATTTGCCAGGATGTTGTCTGGTATGGAGGGCATGAGGAGAGGTTGGAGAAACTTGGTTTGTTCTCATTGGAACGACGGCGATTGAGGGGCGACTTGATAGAAATCTACAAGATTATGAGGGGCGTGGACAGAGTGGATGGTCAGAAGCTTTTTCCCAGGGTGGAAGAGTCAATTACTAGGGGGCACAGGTTTAAGGTGCGAGGGGAGGGGCAAAGTTTAAAGGAGATGTACTAGGCAAGTTTTTTACACAGAGGGTGATGGATGCCTGGAACTTGCTGCCGGGGGAGATAGTGGAAGCAGGTATGATAGTGACTTTTAAAGGGCATCTTGACAAATACATAAATAGGATGGGAATAGAGGGATACGGTCCCCAGAAGGGTAGAGGTTTTAGTTCAGACGGGCAGCATGGTCGATGCAGGCTTGGAGGGCCGGAGGGCTGTTCCTGTGCTGTAATTTTCTTTGTTCTTTGTTCAATGTCGGTCTTCTCAATTTCACATAAACACATGGAGGGGCAGTATAAATTCAAGGACATTGTTTACAGGTTGGGAGCAAGATCACTCCCATGCCAGCCTTTTCATAATGTTATGCAATTCGCAGAATCATAGAATAGGAACAGTGCAGAAGGAGGCCATTCGGTCCATCAAGTCGGCACAGGCTCTCCAACAGTGCATCTTACCCAGTCCCACTCCTCTGCCCTATCCCCGTAACCTCACATATTTACCCCGCTAACCCCCCTAATCTACACATCTTTGGACACTAAGGGGCAATTTAGCATGGCCAATCCACCTAACCTGCACATCTTTGGACACTAAGGGGCAATTTAGTGTGGCCAATCTACCTAGCCTACATATCTTTGGCCCTGTGAGCATTTCCTGAATAAGGATATTTGGGAGAACTATCTGCTCTTCAGAATAGTGCAGTGAGACCTTTACTCTTTCACCTTAGAAGGAAGATGAGGCCTTTGCTTAATGCTGCATTTAAAACAATGGCATTTCTGACAGTGCAGCACCCCTCTAGCACTGGCACTAGCCTGGATTAAGGAGCTCATGTCATTACAATGGGACTTACCCCCACAGCTTTCCAACTCAGACTAAAAATGCTCCTCACTCTAGCACTCAATAAGAACAAGGAACAAGAACAAGAATAAGAACAACTTCAGAATTTCTGAAGTGTAGTTAATGCTATACTGTAGGAAACACAGGAGCCAAATTACACACAGCAAGTTCCCATGAACAGTGATGTGATAATGGCCAAATAGCTAGTTAAATAAGAACATAAGAACTAGGAGCAGGAGTAGGCCACCTGGCCCCTTGAGCCTGCGCCGCCATTCAATAAGATCATGGCTGATCTTTTCATGGACTCAGCTCCACTTACCTGCCCGCTCACCCTTAATTACTTTAATGTTCAAAAATCTATCTTTGCCTTAAAAACATTCAATGAGGTAGCCTCAACTGCTTCACTGGGCAGGGAATTTCACAGATTCACAACCCTTTGGGTGAAGAGGTTCCTCCTCAACTCTGTGCTAAATCTGCTCCCCCATATTTTGAGGCCATGCCCCTAGTACTAGTTTCACCTGACAGTGGAAACAATCTCTCTGCTTCCATCTTATCTATTCCCTTCATAATCTTATATGTTTCTATAAGATTCCGCCCTCCCCACCCCCCCCCCCCCCCCCCCCCCCGCCATTTCTTCTGAATTCCAATGAGTCCCAGTCTACTCAGTCTCTTTTATCCCCAAACTGATGATGGATCAGTTTGAGGATAATGTCAAATCCACGGAGTTTGTAAACTGACCCCACGTGAAGTTATTTATAAACACGACAAAAGCAGTGATTTTTAATCGCAGCTTAGGGCTGTCTATGAAACAAAGTGCCAAAGAAAACAAAACTCACATCAAATCTGTTTTCAACAGATAAACCCTTTCTATAAAAGGAATTAAGTAAATCCTGATTGGATGTTATGCATATGAGTCATGTACTCGTCTATACCCAGCCTGTAAGTGTCTGTGTGGGTGTGTGTGTGTGGGTGTGTGTGTATGTGTGTGAATGGGTTTGTGTGAGTTTGTGTATGTGTGGGGGGTGTGTGTGGGGGGGGCGTGTGTGTGGGGGGGGGTGTGTGTGTGGGGAGGGGGTGTGTGTGTGGGGGGGTGTATGTGGGTGTGAGTGTGTGTGTGTAAGTAGGTGTGTGTGAATGCGTCTCTGTGTGTGTGGGTTTGTATATGTGTGTGAGTGGGTGCGTGTGTGTGTGTATGTGTCTGAGTGGCTCTGTGTGTATACGTGTAAGTGGGTCTGTGTGTGTGTGTGAGTAGTGTGAGTGGATGTGTGTGAGTGGGTGTGTGTGTACGTGTAAGTGGGTCTGTGTGTATGTGTGTGTGGGTGTGTGTATGTGTGAGTGGGTTTGTGCATGTGTGTGAGTGAGTCTGTGTGTATGTGTGTGAGTGAGTCTGTGTGTATGTGTGTGAGTGGGTGTGTGTGTATGTGTGTGAGTGGTTCTGTGTGTTCAAAGCCTGTGCCGCTCCTTGGTCCAACTAGACCAATCGTTTGTATCCCTCCATTCCCAGGCTGCTCATGTGATTATCCAGATAAGTCTTAAACAATGTCAGCATGTCTGCCTCCACCACCCTACTTGGCAGCGCATTCCAGGCCCCCACCACCCTCTGTGTAAAAAACATCCCTCTCATATCTGAGTTATACTTCGCCCCTCTCACCTTGAGCCCGTGATCCCTCGTGATCGTCACTTCTGATCTGGGAAAAAGCTTCGCACCGTTCACCCTGTCTATCCCCTTCATAATCTTGTACACCTCTATTAGATCTCCCCTCATTCTCCGTCTTTCCAGGGAGAACAAGCCCAGTTTAGCCAATCTTTCCTCATAGCTAAGACCCTCCATACCAGGCAACATCCTGGTAAACCTTCTCTGCGCTCTCTCTAACGCCTCCACGTCCTTCTGGTAGTGCGGCGACCAGAACTGGACGCAGTACTCCAAATGTGGCCTAACCAGCGTTCTATACAGCTGCATCATCAGACTCCAGTTTTTATACTCTATATCCCATCCTATAAAGGCAAGCATACCATATGCCTTCTTCACCACCTTCTCCACCTCTGTTGCTACCTTCAAGGATTTGTGGACTTGCACACCTAGGTCCCTCTGTGTTTCTATACTCTTGATGGCTCTGCCATTTATTGTATAACTCCTCCCTACATTATTTCTTCCAAAATGCATCACTTCGCATTTATCTGGATTAAATTCCATCTGCCACTTCTCCGCCCAATTTTCCAGCCTATCTATATCCTGCTGTATTGCCCGACAATGCTCATCGCTATCCGCAAGTCGAGCTATCTTCGTGTCATCCGCAAACTTGCTGGTAACACCAGTTACACCTTCTTCCAAATCATTTATATATATCACAAATAGCAGAGGCCCCAGTACGGAGCCCTACGGAACACCACTGGTCACAGACCTCCAGCCGGAAAAAGACCCTTCGACCGCTACCCTCTGTCTCCTATGACCAAGCCAGTTCTCCACCCATCTAGCCACTTCTCCTTGTATCCCATGTGTGTACGGGTTTGTGTGTATGCACAATTATGTGCCTGCGTCTGTGTATGTGTGAATGTGTTTGAGAGTCAGTGTGTGAGTGTGGCTATGCTTGATGTGATGTGGTGTCCCTCAAACCCCTGATGACAGACTAACAACCTGTTCCAGGAATGGTTAGCTACAAAAATCTGACCTATGCACCGTCAGGGTGCGGAAGAGTTCGAGAGAGAGTGTGTGAATGTTTGTGCATGTATGCGTTTGTGTGAGTGTGTGAGTATGTATATGAATGTGACCATCTGTGTGCATGATGTGTGTGTGTTTGTGAGCTTGTGTGTGAGCGTGTGTATGTCTGAGTGTCTGCATTTGTGTGTGTGTGTGCCTATGTGAGAAGGTTTCAGTGTGAGTGTGCATTTGTGTGTATGTGCTTGTTTGTGTGTGAGCGTTTGTGTACATGGGTGCGTGTGTATCTGTTTCTGTGTGTGGGTGGATGTTTGTGTAGGTGGGTTTTTGAGAGTGTTTGTGCGTGTTTCTATGTGGGTGTTTGTGTATGCGTGTGTGTGAGGGGGGGTGGGGGGAGTATGTGTGTGTGTGTGTGTGTTGGGGGGGGAGAGAATGCGTGTGTGTGTTCTATGTCCTGTGAAACATGTGTGATCACATTGGCATATGAACGATATCCTCTTGATTTAATTAACACGTGAAGCAGCTTTGGAAAATAGAAGCCGTGCCTTCCTCTATTTTCAGTGCCACATGATGAGGCATGCCAGCCTGGGCCAGTGGGGTTTCCTTCAAGCAGGCTTGTTCTAGCTGGGGATGTGGTTAATTAATCGAATGAGCAATCCTGTGCTTGGCATGCAGATGAAGTGAAGATTGGGCCCCACTGTGTTTATGTACAGTGCAATGCTCACCTTGGAACAACCTGGAGTGTCTCGAACTCAGCTGGTTTATTATTAACCAATCATTCTTCTCTGTGTGTTTCTATCTCATATGTTTGTGTCTTTGTGTGTGTGTCTATCTCTGAATCTGCGTGTGTCTGTGTGTGTATGTGTGTGAATGTGTTTGTGTGTGTGCATGTGTGTTTGTGTGTGTGTATACAGCTGTCTCTAAATATGTGTGTGTCAATCTGTTCTGTCTCTGTTTCTGTCTGACATGCAGGTGTATCTATCTCTCTGTATGTCTGTCAGTCTCTGTCTTTCTGTTTGTATGTGTGTGTGTGCCTCTTCTTCAGTCTGTGTATATGTCTGTTTCTGTCTGTCTTTCCACCTGTGTGTGTCTGTGCATGTATCTGTTTGTCTATCTCCCCACATGCGTACTTGTGTGTATAGCTGTTTCTGTCTCCTTGTTTGTATATATGTATGTGTGTCTGCTCTTAATCTATGTGTATGCATGTGTCTTTGTGTGTGTGTGTGTCTCTGTCTGCATGTGTGCATGTGTGTCTGTCTGTGTGTGGGTGCATGTGTGTCTGTCTGTATGTGGGTGCATGTGTGTTTCACTCTGTATGTGTGTGCCTGTGTGTGTGCATGTGTGTTTGTGTGTGCATGTGTTTGTGTGCATGTGTGTTTGTGTGCATGTGTATTTGTGTGCGTGTGTGTCTGTGTGTGCGTGTATCTGTGTGCGCATGTGTGCGTGTGTCTGTGCGTGTTTGTGTGTGTGTGCTTGTGTGTGTATGTGTGTGTGTACGTGTGTGTGTGTGTATGTGCGTGTATATGTGCGTGTGTATGTATATGTGGGTGTTACTGTTTTTTTCCACTATTGATCCCTCAGTCCTGAAGTTAAGCAGATTGTGCGTCCATTGTTATTCTTTGGAATCTTGCTGTGTATAAATTGGCAGTTGCATTTCCTGCAGTAAATGATGACTGTATTTAAGAACTTGGTTGGTTGTGAAGCACTTTGGGACATTCAGTGGCTGTGACCGGCGCTATATCAATGCAAGTTATTTTTCTTTCCATTCCTTCTTTTCCCAAACATTTTTCTGATTTCTTTCTCTCTTAACTTTTGCTCTTGCTCATTTTCTCTCGCTTCCTCGGTGCAGTGGGTGGTGTGACGCACACTGATGTGAATGTGAGGCTAGTGTATTTGTCAGCAACAGACTATCACTAATAATTGCTCTGGTATCCTGAGTAATGTTGGAGGTGAAGGAGAATTACTAGGACAGAGGTATGTTTTGGGGCCTTGACTCGGCATTTCGTTATGGAGCATGGCCCAACAGAGGCTTCAGCAGGGCTCCAACAGGGGCTCCAGCAGAGGCTCCAGCAGGGGCTCCGGCAGAGGCTCCAGCAGGGGCTCCAGCAGAGGCTCCAGCAGGGGCTCCAGCAGAGGCTCCAGCAGAGGCTCCAGCAGAGGTTCCAACAGAGGCTCCAGCAGGGGCTCCAGCAGAGGCTCCAACAGAGATTCCAGCAGGGGCTCCAACAGAGGCTCCAACAGAGGCTCCAACAGAGGCTCCAGCAGGGGCTCCAGCAGAGGCTCCAGCAGGGGCTCCAGCAGAGGCTCCAGCAGATGCTCCAGCAGAGGCTCTAACCGAGGCTCCAGCAGGGGCTCCAGCAGAGGCTCTAACCGAGGCTCCAGCAGGGGCTCCAGCAGAGGCTCTAGCAAAGGCTCCAACAGAGGCTCCAGCAGAGGCTCCAGTAGGGGCACCAGCAGAGGCTCCAGCAGAGGCTCCATCAGGGACTCCAGCAGAGGCTCCAGCAGGAGCTCCAGCAGAGGCTTCAGCAGAGGCTCCAGCAGGGGCTCCAGCAGAGGCTCCATCAGAGGCTCCAACAGAGGCTCCAGCAGGGGCTCCAGCTGGGGCTCCAGCAGAGGCTTCAGCAGAGGCTCCAGCATGGGCTCCAGCAGGGGCTCCATCAGAGGCTCCAGCAGAGGCTCCAGCGGGGCTCCAGTAGAGGCTCCAGCAGAGGCTCCAGCAGAAGCCCTGAGTTGGGCCTTGGGTCTCAGTTATATTTTTTTGGATGGGCTGCTGGATCCTGTAAGCCTCCACAGGTGGCTCTGGGCTGCCTGTCTGTCCAGAAGGTATCCAGGACACAGCAGCCCCACTTGATCAGAACCACTTTCTACACGCCACCACCAACAAACAGTAGCAGTCATGTGTACCATCCATACAGCGCACAGCAGCAACTCACCAAGGCTCCTTCAACAACACCTTCCAAATCAGCCACCTCTACCATCTAGAAGAACAAGGGCAACAGGTGCATGGGAACAGCACCACCCCCCTGCAAGATACCCCTCCAAGCCACACACCATCCTGATTTGGAAATATCATAGAATGTTAGAATCCCCTCAGTGCAGAAGAGGCCATTCGGCCCATCAAGTCTGCACCAACTCTATGAGAGTATCTTACCCAGGCCCTCTCCCCTGCCCTATCCCCGTAACCCCACACATTTAGCTTGGTTAATCCCACCTAACCTACACATCTTGGGACACTAAAGGTCAATTTAGCATGGCCAATCCACCGAACCAATACATTTTTGGAGTGTGGGAGGAAACCCATGCAGACATGGGGAGAATGTACAGACTCCACATAGACAGTCACCCGAGGTCGGAATTGAACCCAGCTCCCTGGTGGTATGAGGCAGCATTGCTAACCACTGTGCTGCCCCCATTCTTTCACTGTCACTGGGTCAAAATCATAGAACTCACATCACTGTGGGTGTACCTACACCACATGGATTGCAGCAGTTCAGGAAGACAGCTCACCACCACCTTCTCAAGGTGGAATGGGCAATAAATGCTGGGTCTCGCCAGCGACACCCACATCCCGTGAAAGAATTTTAAAGATCTGGGGGTGATGCGGGGGAGAGTATTTGGCAATTGTGGGAAGAGTACGTCTGCTTTTTCGGTCTTCACAATACAGATGTTTTTGTTGAAAATAATGATACCCAGGCGTTCCTGGTAGTGATGTTTACACCTTAGCAACCACTGAACCCAGCTGACTGGGAGGGGGGCTCAAAGCATGCACTCAAATTTCTCTGAGGGGCCCTAACTCATTGGGCCTCTCACTCACAGGGGTGAAAGACCTGACACCTGTTCTCAGCTAGCACCAGGAAGGTCTGGAGAAATGACCCAATCCCTAGTCGAACATTTGCCAGCCGTCCTTGGATTGGAACATGTTTAATCCCTGAAGCTTGGTCTCAGTGTGCTCATCTTGCATTCAGAATTACTGGCACAATAAGGCATCATTTCTACCCCTGCTGTGTCACGTTACCTGGACATTTACTGAAATAAATACTCCTTTCCTGTTGCCTTGACGACCACATGAGGCAGCAAACTGCTTTAACTGTTTGTATCTCTTGTTGAAGATGAACCTTTGGAAAGAATTGTTTACTTCACATTATGGTTCTACCCACAGGAGAATTGAAGGTAGAATCACAGAATGATGCAGCATGGTGTAGGCCATTTGGTCCACTGTGCCGGCTCTTTGGCAGAACTGTCAGTAGCGCCCTTATCCCATCCCTTTTCCCACAGTCTTTTAATTTATTTTCCTCTTCAAATTTTATCCAATTCCTTTCTGAATCTTCCTATTGATTCTGCTTCCACCTCCCTTTCGTAGATTACAATGTGCAATCAGACCAAGTCAGCAAACGGTTCCAATCACATTTATTCCCACTATTCTCTCATCCCTATTTCTTTCACCTCCCTCCCCAATCTAATCTGATATGCTGCTTCGATTATGAACTCCCACAGCCCCGCAACCTCCCACTGGAAGAAATTTTCCCTGCCCTCTGTTCTCAGTCTCTTGCGTTCAATCTTGTAATTCAATGATTCAGTTGGCAGCACTGAATCGCGAGGTTTTGGGTTGATCAGCCCCACTTGTGTCTAACACTTTGCAGCACTGAGGGAGGGCTCCACTGTCAGAGCTGCCATCTTTTGGATGACATGACTCTGCCGAGGCTCTACCTTCCCCATAGGGTAAATATTGAAGATCCCTGGACATTATTTCAAAGACCAGCCTGTGGCCTGGACGATGTTTATCCCTCAATCAACAGTAAACAGATTATCTGGTCATTATTACATTGAGTTTGCTGTGCACAAATTGGTTGCTGGATTTCCTTCATCGCAAGTCTGATTACACTTTAAAGGTACCCCGTTGATTCATTGGCGATTTGGCATGTCCCTAAGTTGTGAAAGGTGCTATAGAAATGCCAATCTTTCCTTTTGTATCCATGGCACCTCATTTTTGACTCCTCAGTTTAAACAATTGCATAGAAATCACTGAAATCAAAATCCAAAAGAAAGGGAAAGTTGGGCAAAACACCCATGAGTACTTGAAACATCGTAACATTCAAGGATAATCTTTGAATGTTATGATAATCCAAGGATAATGGAGTTTAATCCGGACAAGTATGAGATAATGCATTTTGGAAGGTCCAATGCATGTAGGAATTATACAGTAAATGGTAGAACCCTTAGGAGTATTGACAGGCAGAGAGATTTGGGCGTACATGTCCACCGATCACTGAAAGTGACAACACAGGTGGATAAGGTAGAAGAAGGCATGCGGCATGTTTGCCTTCATCGGCTGGGGCATTGAGTATAAAAATTGGCAGATCATGCTGCAGCTCTGCAGAACCTTAGTTAGGCCTCATTTAGAATATTGTGTACAATTCTGATCGCCACACTACCAGAAGGATGTGAATGATTTGGAGAGGGTACAGAAGAGGTTTACCAGGATGTTGCCTGGCCTGGAGGGTACTAGCTATGAGGAGAGGTTGGATAAACTCGGTTTGTTCTCACTGGAACGACGGAGGTTGAGGGGTGACCTGTTAGAGATTTACAAGATTATGAGTGGCATGGACAGAGTGGATAGTCAGATGCTCTTTCCTCGGGTAGAAAAGTCAAATACTAGGGGACATAGGTTTAAGGTGCGTGGGGAAAAGTTTAGAGGAGATGTGCGAGGCAAGTTTTTACACAGAGTGGCGTGGATGTCTGGAACGCGCTGCCCCGCAAGGTGGTGGGAGCAGGTACGATAGCGGCATTTAATGGGCAATTGGATGAATTTATAAATAGGCTGAGAATGGAAGAATACGGACTCCCTAAATGCATACGGTTTTAGGTTAGACAGACATCATGATGGGCAGAGGCTTGAAGGGCCGAAGGGTCTGTTCCTGTGCTGTAATTTTCTTTGTTCTTTATTATTTGATATGGGATGGGACAAGTGCTGGAAAATGGGATTAGCACGACTTTAGTGGTAGTTATTGTCGGTGTAGATTCAATGGGCCAAAGGGCCTTTTTTGCGCTGTATGACTCTATGGCTATGAAGGTTATTCACAGGGGCACAAGCTGAATCATTTGCCAATTTAATTGTTGTTTATTTAAATATCTTTAATTAATATGCCGTAATTAAGATGTCCAATCTCACTGGAACCATTAAGTGTGATATATATTTTAAGCACTCCTTGCTAATGCCCCCTAAAGACAATCTGTCATGGTGTAAAAACAAGTTCACTGTTTTCAAAATGGAGCATTTACTTCAGAGAAAAAAGGCGGAGCTAAAAATGTTTCCTCCAGAAAGTGTTTTTTTGGGATTTTTCCACATTGTTTTTTTTCTTTTCAACCGGTTTGATTTCTTCATAACATCCAGGCCACCCCCCCCCCCTCCCACCTACAGGGGAAGATGGTGGCATCATGGTAATGTCATTGAATGAGTAATCCAGAGGTACAGGTTAGCGCTCTGGGGACACGGGTTCAAATCCCACCACAGCAGCTGATGGAAACTTAAATCAGTGGATAAATGGGAGAGGCACGGTGGCTCATGTGGTTAGCACTGCTGCCTCACGGCGCCAGGGACCTGGGTTCGATTCCCGGCTTGGATCAATGTCTATGTGGAGTTTGCACATTCTGCCCATGTCTGCGAGTGTTTCCTCCGGGTGCTCCTGTTTCCTCCCACATTCCAAAGATTTGCAGGGTAGGTTGTTTGGCCATGCTAAATTGTGTCAGGGAGATTATCAGGATAACTAAGTGGAGTTAAGGGGATAGAGTCTGTGTGGGATTGTTGTCGGCACAGGCTCGATGGGCTGAATGGCCTCCTTCTGCGCTGTAGGGATTCTATGATTCTAAAAATAATCTGGAATTGAAGTTAATCTTAGTCATGGTGACCATTGAGCTATCATTGAATGTCATAGTGAAGGCAATCTGTCATCATTACCTGGTCCACATGTGACTCCATATAATCAGTTTTACATCACAGAAAGATACCCTTCAGCCCATTGTGCATCAGCCATCAAGCAGCTATCTATTCTAATTCCATTTCCCAGTCCTTAGACTTGTACGCTGTGGCATCTCAGGAGCTCATCTAAATGCTTCCTAAATGTTGTGAGGGTTCCTGCCTCTTCCACCCTTTCAGGCAGTGAGTTCCAGACTCCCACCATCCTCTGGGTGAAAAAGCTTTTCCTCGAATCTACTAAGGGAACAAGTTCCTTCCTATCTACCCTATCTATGTCATTCATAATTTTGTACACATCAATCAGATTCCTCCTCAGTCTTCTCTGCTCTAAGGAAAACAACTCCAATCTAACCAGCCTCTCCTCATCGCTAAAAGGCTCCAGCCCACGCAACATCCTGATGAATCTCCTCTACACCCTCTCTAGTGCAATCACATCCAGATCCAGATCCACAGTGATGTGGTTGAGTCTTAACTGCCCTCCAAAATGCTCAGATGAAGGACAATTAGAGATGGGGAACAAATGCAGGCTTACCAGCAACACCCACATCCCATGAAAGACTAAATAAAAAGTCTGTCTTGAGAATCCAGTTTGAAAACCAGCCCAGGAGGTTTCTAGAATCATAGAAAATTCCAGGAATGAGCTACCCATCTCTTCAGGGAGTTCATTTAGTTGGATCCCACTTTCCCTGTATATTTTTCTTTTTTTAAAGGAAATTATCGAATTCTCATTTTAGGTGGGGCAGTTTCCAATGGTTTTCAAAACACCAACCAGCAATAAAATACAGGGTGGGAACAGGAACCTCGACTGTCCCTTTGATCCCCAATCTCTCTGGAAGTGTCCAAAATACTGGTCATTGCTGGCTCATTGAAAACATTCAAGACCGAGTTAGACAGACTTTTGAACGACAAGGGGGTCAAGGGTGGAGGGGAGATGGGGAAGTGAGTCAAGGCCAGAGCAGATCAGTCATGATCTTATTCAACAGTAGAGCAGGCTCGAGGGGGCAACTCCAGCTGTGTTCTTAACAATAAACAGTGCTCTGACTACAAACCTAAATAACACCCAGACTTTTGCATTTTACCCCGTTAGATTCTATTTGCCTTTTTTTCAGGTCCTACCTATTTTTCCAGCCTGTGCCTTAAAACTACAACTCTATGTTCTCCCCTCTATTTAGTTGCTTAAGTGTTACGCCCTTACCTTATTGAAAGTCGCAGGAAAAGTTGAGAATGCTGCAGAAAAACAGGTGCAAAGTTTGGTTTTATTAACAGAGGAGTAAAACACAATAGCAAAGAGATAGAAGCAAAACACTACCAATGCTGGAATCTGAAAGAAGAATGGAAAATGTTGGAAAAACTCAGCAGGTCTGGCAGCATCTGTAGAGAGAGAATAGAGCCAACGATTCTAGCCTGGGTGTCCAGACTTAAAACGTTGGCTCTATTTTCCCTCCACAGATGCTGTCAGACTGGCTGAGATTTTCCAGCATTTTCTGACAATAGCAAAGAGTTTACGCCAAATCTTTCTAAGTTACTAGTTAGGCCTCAGCTGGAGTACGGTGTTCAGTTCTGGAGAGCACTCTTTTTTTAAGAAGGATGTCGGGTGCCTGGAAAGGGTACAGAAGAGATTTACTGGAGTGGTACCATGTGAGGGAGCTCAGTTGCGTGAAGAGACTGCTGGGATTATTCTCCTTAGAGCAAAGATCAGAGGGAGATTTGATAGACGTGTTCAAAATTACAAGGGGTTTTGACAGAACTAAATAAGGAGAAAAAATGGTCGGAATTCTCCGGCCGTTCACACCCCGTTACTGCTGCCAGCGAGAATGGAGAATTTGGCACTCAGCCAAATGTCTGTTTACAGCAGCGGGACCGGAAAATCCCAGCTGTGGGCGAGGTCGGAGAATCCCAGCCGGTGTCTTGTAGCTGGAGAGTCAACAAGCAGATAACAAGGTTGCAATAAAAGAATTAGAAGCGACATGGGGAAATATTCTTCTACACAGTGAGTTGCTGTGATCTGGAATGTGCTTCCTGAAAGGTGGAGGCACATCCTATAGTAACATTGAAAAGAGAATTGACTACAAATTTGAAAGGAAAAGGTGGGCAGGGCAGTGTTGGAAAGAACAGGGCAGAGTGACTATTCAACAATGCAAGTGGGACTAATTGGTTAGCTCTTTCAAAGAGCGGGTACGGATATGATGAGCTGAATGGTCTCCTCCTGGTGCTATATGAGTCAAAGTCCTTTCCCTCATTCTGACACTTCCACTTTCCCAATGCAACAAGCACTAGTGGGTTCAGACTGGACTTCACCACTCTATGATGCAAAATGATAATAATAGTCAGCGATAGTGTGAACCCCACTTTCCTCCATTCACCTCATCTTCACGCAAGTTAAAGAGAGTGTGACTACAGTGGGTATTGGTCGAGGGATGATGACTTGATTATCTTTGCCATTGAGTATAGAGGAGGCAGTGGCATAGTGGTATTGTCGCTGGACGAGTAATCCAGAGACCCAGCGTAATCCTCTGGGGACCTGGGTTCCAATCCCACCAAGGCAGACAGTGACATCTGAATTCGTCAAAGAATCTGGGGGCGGCACGGTGGCACAGTGGTTAGCACTGCTGTCTCACAACACCAGGGACCCGGGTTTGATTCCTGCCTTGGGTCACCGACTGTAGGAGTTTGCACATTCTTCCCATGTTTCCATGGGTTTCCTCCGGGTACTCTGGTTTTCTCTCACACTCCGAAAGACGTGGTTAGGTGCATTGGCCATGCTAAAATTCTCCCTCACTGCACCCGAACAGGTGCCGGAATGTGGCGACTAGGGGATTTTCACAATAACTTCATCGCAGTGTTAATGTAAGCCTACTTGTGACACTAATAAAAAAACTTTAACATAAAAGTCTAACGATGACCATGAAACCAATGTCAATTGTTGTAAAAACCCACCTGGTTCACTCATTTCCTTTAGGGAAGAAATGTGCTGTCCTCACCTGGCCTGGCCTACATTTGACTCTAGACCCACGGCAATGTGATCAAATGCAGGCCCGGCCAGCAATGCCCACACCCCACGAACAAATGAAAAAAACAGAAGAGGAAATCAGCCAATGTGAGGAATGGGCTGCTAAATTCTGTCCTTCATGTGCACGCCTTAGTTTTCATCACCCCAGCATTGGCAGACATGATACCAGGTGACTAGGCCCTAAACCCGCTCTCTCTCTCTCTCTCTCTTTCTCTCTTTCTCTTTAAAATCTACCTCTTTACCGAACTTTTAGTCACCTGGCCTAAGCTCCCTGCTGGGGACTAGGTCTTAAATTTTGCTTCAGACTCACTGTCGTGAAGTCTCTTTTTGCAAACTTAAAGGCAGTACATAAATGCAAGATTATGTTATTGCTTCATTGGTTGGGTTGGTGGTTGGAGAAAGAGAACACTTGGAATCCCAGCCAACTGGGTGGGTGAGGATGAATTTGGACAGGTCGTTGATGGAAGTTCCCACTTTCACTCTGAAGTGCCGTTATTTGTGGAAAATAACATTCACGATCCGTGCACTGATCACGGATGTTGAGTGTTACTTCCTTGAATTGACGTTGAAATAGTTAACTGGGCTCCCCATTTTTTTAAATCCTCCATCGCCTTCTGTCAGAGAGAGGGATGTTTGCTCTCGTGAATGGAACACTTTTCCATGGCAGCACCTGTTGACAACATCAAGCACTCCCAGGTTAGGTATGACACTCATGGGTTTAAAGAAAAGCTCCCTCCTTCCTGAAGAGGTAACCTGTCGCAGAAACCTGCTACTCCCTCAGCGGCACACTTTCCATTACCCACCCTCAGCCACACTCCTTCAGTTAATGTTTCCTCTCGTATCAGGTTGGCTGTAGATTTGTTAAAATTCATTCATGGGATGTGAGCACCGCTGGCAATGGCCCTCCTTACATAACTGAGATAGCCAAGTGGCTTGCTGGGTCATTTCAGAGGGCAGTTAAGAGTCAACCACATTGCTGAGGATCTGGAGTCACGTATAGGCCAGACCGGATAAGGACAACAGATTTCCTTCCCTAAAGGACATGAGTGAATTGAAGTTGGTTTTTACAACAATCCAGTAACATCATGGTCACCATTGTTGATGCAAAATTCCAGATTTAGTTAATTAAATTTATTTAATTAAATTCTCCAGTTGCCAGGTGGGTTTTGAAAGCCTTGGCATGCTGTTTTATCCGTCAATTTGGAAATAATAGGTGGGATTTTCTATACCCTTACTCTTACAACAACTTGCCTTCATAGAGCACCTTCAACAGAATAAAACATCCCAAGGGGCTTCACGGGGGACGTTGTCAAACAAAATTTGATACTGAGCATGTTGGAGATATTAGGAAAGGTGATCAAAGATTTGGCCAATGTGGAATGTTCTAAGCAGCCTATCCCAAAGCATGATAGAGTGGTACTGGATTGGAGAGATTTAGAGACAAAACTTTAGGGTCGAGAAAGGTAAGCGTACAATGATGGTGTAATGGGATAGAATTGGAGGAACACAGAGACCTTTCAAGTAGGTGTGAGGGTCAGAATGGCCTCCTTTTGTGCTAGACGGCTGGAGGGTAAGCCAGAACCTAAACTGGTGCAAAACAAGTGGAGCTCAGTGTAAAGTCCATGGGGAATTCAGGAGAGTTTCCTTTCCTGTATGAAAATTAATGTAAGGCAGAAAGCTCTCGTGTTTGTACGTGAGGCACAGCATGTTTGAGAAAATTCAGTTGTGGAAATGAAAGCTTTATCATTTTTAAAGTAAGTTATTTTGGTGTTATGTAAATGAGATGAAAGAGGAAAAGACAGCGTGGATCATGGTTAGGAAAAAATCTTGAAGAGTATTTCTTTAAAATAAATCACCAGTAAACACCAGGAATTTGAGTTGGTGTTCACACATGCCAGAAGGTTACATGGGATAAATTTACACCAGTGTTAATGCAAGAAATTGTATTGACCTTTTCCATGGGGTGGAGTTAAGTAGATCATTTTGGGAGAGGTTTCAAGAAATCAGCACAAAACATTGAGGAAATGCAGGTGTAGCTTAAAAATGTGTCAGTGACTTGTGCCCAAATCTCCTCTTTTTAACCAGAAGATGACGGCTGCTCAGGGCTACAGGTCCGGAGAACCATAGAAAACTTATAGCGCAGAAAGAGGTCATCCCTGGACACTGAGGGCAATTTAGTATGGCCAATCCACCTAAACTGCACATCCCTGGACACTACGGGGCAATTTAGTATGGCCAATCCACCTAACCATTTAACCAATATCTCAACCTTCCTGATCCTTGAAATTTACTCATTTGAACCTTCTCCCTTCCCTCAATTTGTTTAAATTTGTTGAGGGGGTCAAGATCCAATGTAGAAATTCGTAAGCAGAGAGGACAGGTCGAGGCCCACACCAGCCCTGCTCAACTTATTGGACTCTAAGAGGCTCAATCAGTCTCAAAGGCCACAAATCCTGACAAGAAAACGAGTTTCTTGCATGTGGGGAAGGGAATTAGGAGAGTCATAAATCAGAAAGTTGCTTCCGGAGGTTTGACAAACAGCCACCCAGCTTTCACCCCAATTATTGAGGCCTAATCTCGAGTGGATCCCAGGCCTTGGCTTCAGGCATGAACCGGGGGGACATTAAAGGCAAAGATGTTGTGGAATAAGACCATGTGGTTGACAAGATCACTGACCGAATAATCTTACTGCTCCTGTCGCAGATTTTAAACATCATTGATTATAACTCCCAAAATTAGCTTGTGTCTGTGTGTGTGTCTATGTGTGTGTGTGTGTCTGTGTGTCTGTGTCTGTGTGTGTGTGATCATGTGGGTGCGTCCGTGTGTGTGTGTGTGTGTATCCGTGTTTGTGTGTCCGTGTGTGTGTGCCCGCGTGTGCGTGTGTCGGTGTTTGTGTGTCCGTGTGTGTGTGAGTGTCCGTGCTTGTGGGTGTCCATATGTGTGTCCGTATGTGTGTTCATATCTGTGTGTGTTTGTGTGGCCGTATGTGGTCTGTGTGTTTGTGTGTGTTTGTGTGCAATCTTTTTGTCCTGTTTTTCACCCATTCTGTAAAAACCACAGATTCATTAGAAAAGAAATCTGATTTTCTTCTGAAAATGCTTTTATTGGCTGCTTGCTCTCACTAAGATGACTGTGCTCAGAGCCACTCTGGCTCTCGCCCAGTTAGTTAGTGTTTAACAGTTAAAGAGGACAATCCCCTCCCTCCAGACATATGAAATGTGCTTCCTGTCAGAGTGAGAGCTAGGAGACCAAACGATGCTCTGGAGGCTGTACTGCATGAGATCAATCCCCTCCAACACCTGGGCCTATGTGCCTTTCCATCCTTTGGGCAGGAATAGTGCTGTGACATGCCCACTCCACAGCCAGACTGGCAGCAGCCCAGTCGGATCTGTGCTGGGCTGGAGTTCTCCGGAGAAGCTCCCTATGTTTTCCCGTTCGAGATCGTTAGAGCTGGCAGCCAAGGTAACGTACTCATTTGTTCAGACCTGACCTTTCTGCAGAGTGTCAGTGTGGGAGTCTGATTCGGAAAGGTATTGTTCGTCAGAAGGTCAGATTTAGATGTTACTGTTGTACCAGACAATTTTTGGGAATTTTCTTACAGCGCTGGACCCCTAATGGATCCCGCTAATGGTGGCATCCTTTGAAGTTCAGATCTGCTATCAGTCTGAGAGTTCAGGCATAGATGTCTGAGTTACCATGGGGTGGTAGAGCAGTTTTCTTTGTCTCTGCATGGGGTTTTTATAATTGGGAGGATAAGCGCTGGATCAATGACACAAAGCATTAACTTTAGTTATGTGACTGGATGCAGTTTTGTGCTGCCCATTATATAAAGCTCTTAAAGCCATAGAGTGCATGCAGTGTAGATTCATCAGTGACTGTGTAACTGAGGGGAGACTATAGATACTTAGATTTTTAAAAGCGAAGGCTTTGTCTACAAATAAAGGAAGGTTGTTTCTTCTGATTAGGATCATCAATCTCAAACTGTTCTTCCAGAGAATGAAGAGAGAGATTCTGAGATATTGCTTTACACAGAGGACTAATTGTTCCAGGACAGAATACTTGTCACAAGGAGTGGTCGAGGAAGAAACCATTGTATTTTTTTTAAAGAAATGCCGGATAGATATTTAAAACAGATATGGCAAGTGCATGGAACAGTGGGACTGGATTGTTCGAGCAGAGACATAAAGGATCAGATGGCCTCCTTCTGTACTGTGAAGCCTCTATGGTTCTACACAGGATAGTTCCGAAAACATTTTAATATTGTCATCTCAGGCTATCAGAGCCAAGAACTGTATTGCTGAGAATGGAATGCTTTAGAATCTCGCTTCACCTGAGAATATCTGCACATATACATAAGAGTTAGCGAGACAAGTGACTGTACAAATTGTGCACATGGGCGTGTGTATATTAGGATAAGTGTGTAGGAGTGTACAGGGCTATGGTGAAGACTTGCCTCTGAGTCAGAAGACTCAAGTCCCACAATTGGCTGTTGCGTTTCCTACATTACGACAGTAACTGCACTGCGAAAGTACTTCATTGGCTGCAAGGTGCTTTGGGATGTCCTCATGTTATGAAAAAAACAAATAAATGTAAGTTACTTCATTAAAAACACATGTGCACTTGTGTGAGAGAGTCTGTATGTAAGGGAGACGTTATATATGAGAGTCTGTATGAGAGAGAGAGTAGTCAATAAGGAGCTAAATATGTATCTGATGAAGACCAAAGTGTTTGTTTAATCTCAGTACTTAACAAATCACTGTTCCAGCAATGTTTAGCATCTTTGTATCTAACATTTTGTCTGTGCTATTTAACTATATTGAGTTTAAACACAGAATCAGACCACTCTTTATCCGTAGTGGGGCAAATAGTTCCAATCTGTTCCCATATCCCACTGCCACCTTCTTCATTCAACAACTAACTTCAAACTGACTGTAATTCCGAGTGCATCAGGCAATGTTAAATGTCTATCCACAACCGTCAGTTTTAGTCCAATGTGTGTAGAGAGAAAATATGTATGATAGTGAGTGTGCCATGGAACATGAGAGTGGGATGTGTAGTGTGTGTGTGTGTGTGTCCTTTAATGAGTAATGGGTATGTGTTTAATACTGAATGAGTGTGTATGATAGAGTAAATGCGTTAGTATGCAAGATTGCATATGTAATTATGAGTGGCAATTGCTGTGTGCTTGAGAGAATATTTAAGATCCTGAAGGGTATTGACAGGATGGATGTGGAGAGGATGTTTCCTCTTGTGGGAGAATCTTGAGCTAGGGGTCACTGTTTAAAAATATTTAAGACGGAGATGAGGAGAAATATTTTCTCTCAGAGGGTGGTGAGTCTCTGGAACTCTCTTCCTCAAAAGGCAATGGAAGCAGGTTTTTGAATATTTTAAAGGCAGAGCGAGATAGATTCTCAATATGCGGGGGCGGGGGGGGGGGGGGAGGTGAAAGGTTATTGGGAGTAGGCAGGAATGTGGGGTTGAGATTCCAATCAAATCAGCCATGATCTTATTGAATGATGGAGTAAGCTCGAGGGGCCTTCCTCCTTATAAGATAGGACATTAGGCCATTTGGCCCACCGAGTCTGCTGCACCATTTGATCATGGCTGCTCCTAATTTATTTGTTCGTATGAGTGAGACTGCGTGTGATTGAGAGTCCCTCCTTATCACAACTCCTCCAGCTCAACAACCTTTCCGGATCTCCGCACTCCTCCAATTCCAGCCTTTGGAGCATCCCCAATTTTAATTGCTGCACAGTTGATGGCTGAGTTTTCACAGCCTGGGCCCTAGGCTCTGGAATCCGCCTGCCCCGACCCCCACTATACCTCTCACCCTCTCTACCTCTCCTTTAAGATGTTCCTGAAAACCTACCTCTGTGACCAAGCTTCTGGCCACGCAGCACTAAAATCTTCCTACTTGGCTCTGTGTCAAATTGGATCTGCCAATGTTCTTGAGAAGCACTGTGAGCACTTTTGATGTATTGAAGGCGGTATAAAAATACAAGTTGTTGTGCAGTCAGAGAAAGAACAGGTGCGAGAGAGAGAGGGAGCTGAGTGTGGTTGCTGATGGATAAAGCGATAGCTCGTCCTGACCCAGTTGGAGTTGATCTTTCCGGAGTGAAGTACAATGTGTTTTCATAATGATTAGTGCCTCCCTGTGTCTAGCAGCAGATAGAAACTTCAGGGACTGTCAGACCTTGTTAATGTCCTGCTGTTACGATGCTACCCATTCAATAGTGAGCAACTGAAGGGCGAGTTCGAACATTTGGTGGGATTGATGGAGTGGGAATGGAAAAAGATGACCTTAGAAATGGGGGGGGAGGAGAAAACAAAACTATCCTTCCGCTTGGTCCAAATTGAAAATCCCCAACAAATGTCTTCAACAATCAAACTTGAATCATTTTCTCTGACTGACTGGCTGGCATTTATTTGAGAAAAAATGTCGCTGGCACTTACATTGCAGGGAGGTGATGGCCTAGTGGTATTATCAATAAACTATTCATCCAGAAACTCAGCTAATGTTCTGGGGACCCAGGTCCAAATCCCGCCACGGCAGATGGTGGAATTTGAATTCAATAAAAAAATCTGGAATTAAGAGTCCATTCATGACCATGAAACATTGTCGATTTTCTGGTTCACTAATGTCCTTTAGGGAATGAAATCTGCCGTCCTTACCTGCTCTGGACTACATGTGACTCCGGAGCCACAGCAATGTGGTTGAATCTCAGCTGCCCTCTGAAATCGATTAGCGAGACACTCAGTTCAAGGGCGACTCGGGATATGGCCAGCCAGCAATGCCCATGTCCCACAAATGAATGAAAAAAAAATTACTGCCCATCCGTAGAACTGAGGGGCATAAAAGGCCATCTCAGAGTGAAGCTAAGAGTCCATTACATTTGTGTGGGACTCGAGTCTCGCAAAGACCCAAACTGGGTGAGGTTGATCAGTGAACCAGCTGGGTTTTTACAACTATCTCTTGGCCTCATAGTTATTTTGATTGAGACCAGAATTTTATTTAAATAACTCAAATTCTCAAACTGCTCGCGGTGGGATTTGAACTCGCATTCTCGAGTATTATTCCAGATTTCTAGATTAGTAGCCGAGTAGCAGATTCACTGAGCCACCCTCACCTGTGTGCCTTTATTTTCCAATTCCATGCATGTCTCGGTATTTTTTCTAAATGCGATCAGCCTAGTTCTCAATGAGAGCTAAAGGTTTGGTTAAAAAAGGCACGGAATTGTTTTCCCTCCTCCCTATCCCCCTGCTACTGGGAGACACAGATTCCTTGCTGAGATAAAGTACACAGGTACCATCTGACCTGGAGTTACCTGAGCACCGACAATTGACAGGATGTTAAGAGGGACAATGAACATCAAAGGTTGCCGTGACACTGTCCTTGCTCAATATCCACTAGCAGCCATGCAGTGGGGAGTGTCATTGCATGGCAATCGGAAGAGCGTTCTTTTCCTCATTCCTCATTGGGCCGTTACAAAGATGCATTACTGTTCTTGAGTGTGAGAAGGTTGATCACTGTGGAAGGGATTTGATAGTCCCGATACCGAGTCACTGTTTCCCATGGTGGTGGAATCCAGAATAAGGGACGGGACTTTAAGATTAGGGATAGGCTGCTCAGTGGTTTCATGATGAGACACTACTTCAGACAGAGGGGTACTGGAAATCTGAAACTCCTTGCCACAAGGTTACAGGGACTGGAGGTTCAATTGGAGCAAAATATGGATTTGTTAGAGGTATTTAAAATCATGAGGGGTCTGGACAGAGTAAATAGGGTGAAACGGTTCCTATTGGTGGAAGAATTGAAAACCAGAGGATGCCAATTTAAGGTAATTGGCAAAAGAGCGATGGTGACATGAGGGGAAAGCATTTTCACACAGCGACTGGCTAGGATTCAGAATACGCTGCCTGTGGGGGTGGTGGAAGCAGATTCAATCGAGTTATTGAAGAGAGAATTGGATTATCATCTAAAATAATAAATTAACTACAAAGGACGAATGTTCAAGGCTATGGAGCGAAGGCTGTGGAAAGACACTGGGTCCATTGTTCATTCAGAGAGCTGACACAGACATGATGGGCCGAATGGTCTCCTTCTGTGTCGTGACGATTCTGTGAGTCAAAGTAGAGCATCAGTCAGTAACACAAGTGCTGGAGGAGGGGTTACTCAGTGACAGGAGGTGGATTAACGTCAATAGCAATGTAAATAAATGGATCATTTTGGGATGTGAGCATTTGTTGCCCATCCCTAATTGCCCTTGAGAAGGTGGTGGTGAGTCACCCTCTTGAACCGCTGTGGTGCAGGTCCACCCACGGTGTTGCTGTTAGAGAGGGAGTTCTGGGATTTTCACTCAGTGACTTTGCGATAGATTTCCAAGTCAGGATGGTGTGACTTGGAGAGCATTATACATGAGAATTCCCAAGGGCAGCACTGTGTGTTTTATTCAGCAGTGTTGCAGCCAGTGACCAGAAAATAATTCCTTTGGGACATTAGTGAATCAATTAATTCTTTGACAGTGAAGAACACTATTTGGCCCATCATGCCTGTGGCATGTGACAGCGAAAAGCTGTCCCTTTCTCTCACACTATTTCCATTTTTACTTTGTCATATATTTATCCATTTCCTTTTTAGAATCTATTATTGGCTCTCCTGGTATCCACATTCTAATAATTTTCTCTCATTGGGTTAATAGGTTCTCCTCGCTCACATTGTTCTGATGGTGATCTGAAATCCATATCCCTAGTTACCAAATCGTTAGGGAGAGATTCTCCCGATTTGTCCGATCAGAACCCTGTCGTTAATTAGATTGTGATGTTTGAGAGAAATTGGCTTTGCTTTCTGTAGGCACTGTGCAGCAGAACCGCTCTCCAGAGCAAAGCTGCACAAACACCTTAGCTGTGAAGTTGGCCTCACGTGGGAACCGGCAACAGTGAATTGAAAGCCAATTTAACCTGAGACAGTGTTCACCTCACTCTCTAATTCAGTAAAGTTAACTGCTTCCTTGTGGTCTGGAGCAGTGTCACAATGTTAGCCTTCTGAGATGTCCTCATTAAATCACTGCGGCAAGGGGAGAGAGAGAGATGGGATCTTGCCATGCGCAGATTTAGCTGCCATGTTTCCCTACGTTGCAACACCTAAAAAAAAAAGAACCGACTTGCCTGCAAAATGCATTTGGAATGACCCAACGGATATTGTGAGAGATGTGATATAACTGCAAATTATATCATTTTATTTTATTCATTCGTGGGTCATGGGTGTCGCTGGCTGGCCAGCATTTATTGTCCATCCCTAGTTGCCAAGAGCAGTTGAGAGTCAACCGTATTGCTGTGGCTCTGGAGTCACATGTAGGCCAGGCCAGGTAAGGATGGCAGATTTCCTTCCCTCAAGGGGCATGAGTGAACCAGATGGGTTTTTACAACAATCAAAAATGGTTTCCTGGTCATCAGTAGATTTTTAATTCCAGATAGTTTTTATTGAACTCAAATTCCACCCTCTGCCCTGGTGGTATTTGAACCTGGGTCCCCAGAACATTAGCTGAGTTTCTGGATTAATAGTCCAGCGATAATATCACTTGGCCATCACCTACCCTTTGTATATTGTGTAATGTGTTTTGCTTCCCAAGTTAGTTTCATGCTATTTTTCAGACCCTAAGTCAGCATCAGACACAATGAGGAAGGTGTAGCACCTCTCTTACTGACTCTAGTCAGTCACTGACTCTGTCAGTCAGTGGTCAGTTCCAAGCAGTTTGATGCTTTGTGCAGTCCACCCGCTATGAAAGGGACTGAGACTAACATGAATTCAATAAAAACTGGAGACTTTCACCCTCGCTGTCAAGGCTGGATTCAGCTCAAGTTCAGGGGTTGGAAGATCAGTGCTTTCAGTGAACTGTACCAGGTCACATTTGAAAGGTCAACATGTTAACCTCTAACTACAACAGGTCACAGACAGGTTTATATGGTATGGGTACAATAGCAGTTGGTTATGTTGCTGGATTAATGTTCCACACGGTTGGACAAATGATCTGGAGACATGAATGCAACCCACCACAGCACCTGGGGAACTTCAGTTAATGTAATATATCTGGAATAAAAAACTTGTGTCAGTAATGGTGAAACTACTGGGTTGCCATAAAACTTATCTTGTCACTTGTCTTTACGAAGGAAATTTGCCTCTTTACCCTGTTTGTGACTCCCAGCCCACAGCAATGTGGGTGACCTAATTTGCCCTCTGGAATGGTCTGGAAAACCACTCAGTTGTACCAAGCTGCCAATAAGTGATTCAAGGAGGTGACGCTACAACTATCTCTGGGGCAATTAGGGATGGGCAATTTTAAAAAATATTTCTTTGTGGGATGTCCCTCGCTAGAAACATTTATTGCCCATCCCTAGTTGCCCTTGAGAAGGTGGTAGTGAGCTGCCTCCTTGAACAGCTGAGGTCCATTTGATGTAGGTGTTGTTAGGAAGGGAGTTCCAGGATTTTGACCCAGAGACAGTGAAGGAATGATGATGTAGTTCCAGTAAGTAGTCTCACAACACCAGGTTAAAGTCCAACAGGTTTATTTGGTAGCACGAGCTTTTGGAGCGTTGCCTCTTCAGATGAAGGGGCAACGCTCCAAAAGCTCATGTTATCAAATAAATCTGTTAGTCTTTAACCTGGTGTTGTGAGACTACTTACTGTGAGTACCCCAGTCCAATGCCGGCAACTCCATTTCATGATGTAGTTCCAAGACAGGATGGTGAGTGACTTGGAGGGGAACCTCTCGGTGTTGGTGTTCCCATGTATCTGCTGCCCTTGTCCTAAGTGGTAGTGGTGGCAGATTTGGAATAAAACCAGACTTGCCGGCAATGTCTAGATCCTGTGAATGAAAAAAATAGTCAGTTGTTTAATTGCAACCATTATGTTGTCATTACTTTTAATTACAACCTCCTTATTTCTCTATTTTTTGAAGTGTATGGGATCAGAGCAAACTGAAATGGGGAAGAGAGCAGAAACGAGAAATGAAGGAGACGGCACGGACCCACAAGCATCGCCCAATCAGAGGCCCAACACTTGCTGCTTCTGCTGGTGCTGTTGCTGCAGCTGCTCATGGTAGGTTAATCCAACTCTCACACACCCAGCTGAATCTCCACTTCCAATCCTGGTCTCAGGCTGCACTGCACCCACGCAGGTGGCGAGAGTCTGTAGGCCTGCCTGGAGTGCCACATGGCGCCTGCCTCCAGGTATTTAAACTACCCCCTCGTGTCAGTAATCAGGAGGGTGACTGGAAAATCCCTCCTTTATCTGCCCTTCATCAGATTTTTAATGAACCCAGTTGAGTGCCCTTTGTGGAAGTCAGCAGCCTTGCTGGACCCTGAACCTGCCCCAAACATGGCCGATGCTGAACCTCTCATCCATGCCTTTGTCACCTCCACACTCGACTATTCCAGTGCTCTCCTAGCTGCTCTTCCACATTCTTCAACTGGAGGTCACCCAAAGCTCTGGTGCCTGTGTCTGAACTTGCACCAAATCCTTTTCCCCTATCGCCCCTGTGCTCGCTGACCTACACCAGTCAAGCAACATATTGATTTTAAAATTCCCCTTCTCGTTTTCAAACCTCCCCTCTCTCCCCCACCAGGACCTCACCCCTCCCTATCTCTGTAATCTCCTCCAGCCCCACAAGCCTTGGAGATCTCTAGACCCTCTAATTCTGGCCTCTTGTGCATTCCCAATTTTAATCGCTCCACCATTGGGGGCTGTGCCTTTAGCTGCCTGGGCCACAAGCTCTGGAATCCCCTCCCTAAACCTCTCCACCTCACTTTCCTCCTTTAAGATATTCTGTAAAACCTACCTCTTTTCATCTGACCTAATACTTCCTTATGTAACTTAATATTATACTTTATTTTATAATGCAGCTGTAAAGTGCCTCGGCCTGTTTAATTGTGTCAAAGGTGCTATATAAATGTGCATTGTTGTTGATTGAACTCTTCCAATCAGTGTTGGCCTGAAGCAAAGAAGTAAATTAAGGAGCAGCACTGTGGCACGGTGGTGAGCATTGCTGCTTCACAGCTCCAGGGACCCGGGTTCAATTCCGGCCTCGGGTGACTGTCTGTATGGAGTTTGCACGTTCTCCCCATGTATGTGTGGGTTTCCTACGGGTGCTCCGGTTTCCTTCCACAATCCAAAGATGTGCGGGTTAGATGGATTGGCCATGCTAAATTTCTCAGTGTCAGAGGGACTAGCAGGGTAAATGCATGGGGTCACAGGGATAGAGCCTGGAGTGGGATTGTTGTCGGTGCAGACTTAATGGGCCAAGTAGCCTCCTCCTGCACTCTAGGAATTCTATGATGCAATGAAACACTGAAGCCAATAATTGTCTGTTGGGGGTTCCTAAAGTCAAAACTTCCTCTTTTCTTTGATTGGTGAGCCTGTGTTGGTAAGTCGAGGGTTAGTGGCTGGGTCACAGCAGGACTGGGATTGTAGGGGCCCGATTCTACCATTTTCATTCTAAGTGCTGAATCAGGGCGTAATGCAGATCCAATTTAGAAACCTGTTTTCAGGCGCCCCCATACGCACTCAGCCTGCAAAAAATAATCACCAGTCCCATTCGCGCTGTGGGCGGGGCTTAGCATGGCCAAAACGATCGGAGCTCTGAACTGCGCATGCGCAGTTAGAAAACAATTTGAAAAAGCGCGCCCATGTCAGATCGCTCCCGAGCCGCAAAAAGCGGAGAAAGCGGCCTAGGAGCGAAAAGCGGGAGCGATGGCCCCCACAGACATCACTGTCCCCCTTATCCATCCCCCCCACTACCCACACACATCGCTGTCCCCCTTACCCACCCCCCCACAACCCACACACATCACTGTCCCCCTTATCCATCCCCCCCCACTACCCACAGACATCACTGTCCCCCTTATCCACCCTCCCGCTACCCACACACATCGCTGTCCCCCTTACCCACCCCCCACAACCCACACACATCACTGTCCCCCTTATCCACCCCCCCCCCACTACCCACACACATCGCTGTCCCCCTTATCCATCCCCCCCACTACCCAGACCGATCGCCACCCCTGCCCCCCTCCCTCCCCCCACCGATCGCCCGCAGAATGGTAGCGGACCCCCCCAGCTCCCACCACCCCCCCCGCGCCCCCACCAGAGATATATCTGCCCCCCCCCCACCAGAGATCCATCTACCCCCCCCCCCCCACCAGAGATCCATCTGCCCCCCACCCCCGCCTGAGATACATCTTACCCGTCTCCCTCCTCTCCCCCCCGACAACGATCTGGCCTCACTCATCCCCCCCCCCCAGAGAATGGTCTGGCCTCACTCACCATTCCCCCCTCCCCAGGCAACGATCCGGCCTCACTCATCCCCCCACAGAGAATGGTCTGGCCTCACTCACCTCCCTACCCCCCCAACCACCCAGAGGAACATCTGAGCCGCCTCTCCACCGCCCCCCCCCCTCCCCAACACGACAACGATCTGACCTCACTCCCCTGCTCCCCCCCCCCCCACAACCAGAGAATGATCTGACCCGCCTCCCCCTCCCCTCCACCACCGATCTGAGTCAGGGAGCTGTTGGAAGCTCTGAACTCGCCTCTTCAGCAGCTGGAGCGCCCGATTCAGACTTTTATTTAGCAGGTCCATTACGACGCGGTTCCGGATCGGCAAGCGCGGTGGTAAAGGGGGAAATGCTGAGAAACTTGGGCGGGCAGTTCATTAATTCAATTTAAATGCATGCAAATACATTTAAATCGCCGTTGCGCCTGTTTTGGGCACGAATCAAATTGCCGCCATTCCCGGGTTTCGGTAAAGTGGCAATCTGCGCGGACGTGCGTGCGGATCGCGTTAATGGCCTCTCACCCGACTTTACCATGTTTTCGCGCCCGAAAACAGGCACGACGTAATGGAAAAATCGGGCCCTAGGAGGAATGAATGGACTGAGGGACATCACAAGCCTGGGAAAAGTGTCCTGGGAGGTTTCAACACATTGCTGTGGCCTTCGAATCCTCTGCTGCTTCCCTCTCTCCCCATCCTCTGCTGCTTCCCTCTCTCCCCATCCTCTGCTGCTTCCCTCTCTCTCCCCATTCGCTTCTGGCTTTGATCACTGGCTCCCTCCTCACAAGTTGCTGATCGGTCTCCTCCCCACATATTAATAAATATCTTATGTCACAACCAGTAAATTCATCCCCAAGTCTGGAGGGAGAAGGTTAACAGACCAATTTTCAAAACCCTCTTCAAAAACCACCTCAACAATTCAGCTAATGACCAGCCCAAGAAATTTCTCCTCCTCCTGCCCTCTATAAAGTTCCCTCGGACATTTTCTTTCTAGGGAAGGCGATGGCCTAACGGTATTATCGCTAGATCATTAATCCAGAAACTCAGCTAATGTTCTGCGGGACCCGGGTTTGAATCTCACCACGGCAGCTGATGGAATATGAATTCAATTTAAAAAATCTGGAATTAAGAATCTACTGATGACCATGAAACCATTGTCAATTGTCAGAAAAACCCATCTGGTTCACTCATGTCCTTCAGGGAAGGAAATCTGCTGTCCTTACCAGGTCTGGCCTACATGTGACTCCAGAGCCACAGCAATGTGGTTGACTCTCAACTGCCCTCGGGCAACTAGGGATGGGCAACAAATGCTGGCCAGCCAGCGATGCCCGTGTCCCACGAGTGAAGTAAAGAAAAGATTAAGATCCTTATTAAATGCAGATAGTTGTTGCTGCTTTTCTCTCCCCAACTCCGCTCACCCTCCATGTTCTCCTGCACAATAGTGACGTTCAACAGTGACTTGCAGACGAAGGCATGAAAGGTAATTCCAATCAATATCTTGTCCTCTGTATCAATGTCTCCTTTGCACTGATGAAGTGTTTTCTCATTCCAGTCTCTCTGCTCGGAAAGAAGAGAGAGAGGAGACGGCAGGAAGACCTACAGAAGAAACTAAAATGGAAACTACCGTGGAGACAATTGAATCTACTGAAGAGAGGTCAGTCCAATGTCTTCCATCATGTTTTTTAAAGTGATTCTCATTTTTGACTCAGAGCAGCCTGCAGCTGAACCCAAAGGATAGTCCTAGTTACTGTCCATCCAACCAATCCCTAATTGTCCACAAGCCTAATTAACTTACACTTATTAATGGAAGACTAAACTCACTCACATAAAATCCCCTGTGCATAATATTAACGAGTTGTTGGCCTGCTATACTTGCCGGCTTTCCCTAATTAACCCACATTTGCCCAAGTGAATATTAATTTTGTCTCAAGTCACTGTTTTCTAGAAGCTTCCACACCACTGAGGTTAAAGTGACTGTGACCTGTAGTTGCTGGGCTTCCCTTTACACTATCTCCTGAACAAAAGATCATAGGAATAGGAGCAAGAGTAGACCATTCAGCCCCTGGAACCTGCTCCACCATTCAATGAGATCTTGGCTGATTTTCTACTTCAACACAATTTTCCTGCGCTATCCCCATGTCCCTCTGATGTTTTTAGTATCTGGGAAGCAATCGGTCTCTGTCTGGAATATACTCAGTAAGAAGTTTAACAACACCAGGTTAAAGTCCAACAGGTTTATTTGGTAGCAAAAGCCACGCAAGCTTTCGAAGCTCTAAGCCCCTTCTTCAGGTGAGTGGGACTCCCACTCACCTGAAGAAGGGGCTTAGAGCTTCGAAAGCTTGTGTGGCTTTTGCTACCAAATAAACCTGTTGGACTTTAACCTGGTGTTGTTAAACTTCTTACTGTGTTTACCCCAGTCCAACGCCGGCATCTCCACATCATGGAATATACTCCACAGCCCTCTGCGGCAGAGAATTCCAAAGGTTCACAGCCCTCTGACTGAAGAAATTCCTCCTCATCTCAGTCCTAAATGGCCTATCCTTTATTCTGAGACTGTGTCCCCTGGTTCTAGACACCTAGTAAGAAGTCTCACAACACCAGGTTAAAGTCCAACAGGTTTATTTGGTAGCAAATACCATAAGCTTTCGGAGCGCTGCTCCTTCGTCAGATGGAGTGGAAATGTGTCACACATTTCCACTCCATCTGACGAAGGAGCAGCGCTCCGAAAGCTTATGGTATTTGCTACCAAATAAACCTGTTGGACTTTAACCTGGTGTTGTGAGATTTCTTACTGTGTTCACCCCAGTCCAACACCGGCATCTCCACATCATGTCTAGACACCTAGCCAGGGAACAAGGATGGAATGTTGGCAATTCTCCAGTCACCTGGAACTGCACTACCCCCCACTCCTTTCTCCCCCCACTCCCTTCCACCCCTACTCCCTTCACCCCCACTCCCTTCTCCCCCCCACTCCCTTCCCTCCCACCCCAAACCCTTGCCCTAAGTCTAAGAAAGACAGAAAATTTACAGCCGGCACCTCCAAGTATTTCCATTTTCACTTCCTTCAGTATCCTCGGATGCACCTCACCCGGTCCTGGAGCCTTATCAGCTTTAAGTACAGGCGGCCTATCCAATATGTCTTCCTTATCAATTTTAAACCCTCCAAGTGTTCACTTTACCCCCTCTTTCACCAGGATCTGTACAGCATCTTCATCCTTGGTAAAGACCGATGAAAAGTATTTATTTAATACCTCAGCCATGCCCTCTGCTTACATATGCAAATCCACTTTTCGATTCCTGATCAGCCTCACTCCTTCGTTTATCACCAAGTTACTATTTATGTGCCTGTAGAAGACTTTTGGATTCCCTTTTATGTTGGCTCCCAGTCTCTTCTCATACTCTCTCTTTGTTTCTCTTACTTGCTTTTTCACTCCCCCTCTGAACCTTCTATATTCAGCCTGGTTCTTGGCTGTATCCCACTGACATCTTTTAAAATACATCTTATTCTTTAACCCATTCCCTATATCCAGACAACCCTGGTTTTGTTTGCTCTACCTTTCCTCTTTGTGAAAATACACTTTGGCTGCAACAGAACTATCTCTTCTTTAAAGGAGCTACAGTTTTGCCTGGCAATCTTTGGTTCCAATTTATCTTGGTGAGATGCATCCTTACCCCATTGAAGCTGGCAGGGAGACACTGAGCGGAGTCATTCAGTCAGTGGGCTGTGAAGACAGGAATGTCAGATAGCTCCTGAGGGAGCAGCAGATGTGTCAGCATCTCGGTGTTTAAAAAATGACAAAAAGTGGATTCATTTCACTCATTGAGCACAGCTGCTTCCAGCTGTTAATGATTTCCCAGTGTTTTGTTACATAAGCTCACTGGAACAGAAAAAGAAATCCCCAAAAGGTTTACAAGAATCGTTTTTGAAAAGCATCCTCTCTCTGCGCGTTTTCTCTCCCTCACTCTTGTCCTTCTGTTTCCTCTTATCTCTCCCCTCGCTCTCTCATTCACTGTCTCATTCTCTCTCTCCTGTCATTCTGTTACTTATCGCAGCCTCTCTCCCATCTGTTTTTATTCCTTTTTCTCTCAATTTTCTCTCTTATCAATCCCTAGTCCTTTCCTCTCTCTTTGTCTCTCTTCCTTCCTCCACAACCACTCCACCCCATCTATTTTCTTGTCCTCTTATTCCATCCCTTCTCATGCAAACAAGAGTGTGGCGACTGGGGGATTTTCACAGTGGCTTCATTGCAATGTTAATGTAAGCCTACTTGTGACATAGGGCGGCACGGTAGCAGAGTGGTCAGCACTGCTCCTTCACAGTGCCAGGGACCCAGGTTTGATTCCCGGCTTGGGTCACTGTCTGTGTGGAGTTTGCATGTTCTCCCCGTGTCTGCGTGGGTTTCCTCCGGGTGCTCCGGTCTCCTCCCACATTCTGAAAGACATGCTGGTTAGGGTGCATTGACCTGAACAGGCGCCAGACTGTGGCGACTAGGGGAATTTCACAGTAACTTCATTGCAGTGTTAATGTAAATCTTACTTGTGACTCACAAATGATAAATAAACTTTAAACTTTAAAACCTCAGTGTCACCTGAGGCTTAGTGGATTGGACTATGGCCTCTAAATCCAAAGGTTGAGGGTCCAAGCAGCAGGGATGTGAGCTCATAATCTATGCAGACATTCCAGTGCAGTACGGAGGGAGTGCTGCACTGGTGGGTGGTGCTAGCTTTGCGATAAATTAAACAAAGTCCCATTGGCCCTCTCGGATGGATATAAAAGCTTGCTCAACCACTATTCAAAGAGTCCTCCCAGTGTCCTGGACAATATTCACCCCTCAGCTCATATCACTGCCAGATGTGGCAGCATCTACACAGAGGGAAACAGAGCTAGAGTTTCAGGTCTACAATCCATCATTAGAAGCTTACCTGAAACTTGATTCACTCTTCACAAATGCTGCCAGACATGCTGAGTATTTCCAGTATTTGCAGTTTTTATTTCCGATTTCCAGCAACTGTATTTTGTTTTTGTATCACCAACAGATGATTTGATGATTTTCTCATTTGGTCTCCATTTGAGCTGTTCGCCCCGATGGTTCTGAGATGTAATAGATTGCTTAACAAGTGCACTTTTAAATATAAAAATCTTTTGTGGTAATGACTGAAAATTGAAGTGCGACTTGATGGATCATTGATTTGTCAGGCCATTATTAATATGGTGGATCACTCACTCTCTCCCCACACGGTGCCAAACACTTAACCCATATTTTACACTCAGTTGTTCTGATCCAGAATGTACTGCCTGGAATGTGGTGGAAGCAGTTTCAACAATCTCTTCCAAAGTGAATTAGAAATAGGGTTTGAAGAGGAGAAATTTCTGGGGCTATGGGGAAGAGAACAAGGGACTAATTGGATCATGTTTTCAAAGATCCAGCACAGCCTGAGTGGATTAAACAAAGCCAAATGCTCTCCTCCAGCATTGTGTTCCTGACACTTTTAGGGATTTCCATTCTGTTGGTCAGCGTTTCATTTTTTAATGATTCATGGGATGTGGGTATTGCTGGCAAGTCCAGTATTTATTGCCCAGGAGAAGATGGTGGTGGGCCACCTTCTTGAACCACTATAATCCATGTGGTGTAGGTACACCCACAATGCTGTTAGGGAGGGAGTTCCAGGATTTTTGACCCAGCGACAGTGAAGGAATGGTGGTATATTTCCAAGTTAGGATAGTGAGTGGCCTGGAGGGGAACTCAAAATCTGGCCTCAAAATAAGGGGGAGCAGATTTAGGACTGAGTTGAGGAGGAACTTCTTCACACAAAGGGCTGTGAATCTGTGGAATTCCCTGCCCAGTGAAGCAGTTGAGGCTACCTCATTGAATGTTTTTAAGGCAAGGATAGATACATTTTGAACAGTAAAGGAATTAAGGGTTATAGTGAGCGGGCGGGTAAGTGGAGCTAAGTCCACGAAACGATCAATCATGATCTTATTGAATGGCGGAGCAGGCTCGAGGGGCTGGATGGCCGACTCCTGCTCCTAGTTCTTGTGTTCTTATAAACTTGCAAGTGGTGGCATTCCCATCTGTCTGCTGCCTTTGTCTTTCCATGTGTTAGATAGTGGATTATATGGATTACATGGACTATAGTGGTTCAAGAAGGTGCTGTCAAAGGAGCCTTGATGAATTCCTGCAGTGCATCTTGTGTATCACACTGTGTTGGTGGTGAAGGAAGTGAATGTTTAAGGTGGTGGATGGGGTGCCAATCAAGTGGGGTTGCTTCGCCCTCAATGGTGTTGAGCTTTTTGACTGTTGTTGGAGCTGCACTCATCCAGGCAATTGGAAAGTATTCCATTACATTCCTGATTTGTGCCTTGTAGGCAGACTTTGGGGAGTCAGGAGGTGGGTTACCGGCTGCAGAATTCCGAGCTTCTGACATGCCCTTGTAGCCACAGGACTTGTTCAGTTCAATTTCTGGTCAACGATAACCCCCAGGATGTTGGTAGTGGGGGATTCAGTTATGGTAATGTCGTTGAATGTCGTGGGGAGATGGTTAGATTCTCTCTTGTTGGAGATGATCATTGTCCGGCTTTTATGTCGTGTACCGGTTACTTGCAAGGCAATGACCATTTATTTAACAGGCCAAGACCAAATGTTGTCCTGTCTTTCTGCATGCTGTTTTAGTATCTGAGGAGTTACAAATGATACTGAACACTGTGTGTAATCATCAGCGAACACTCTAACTTCTGACATTATTGTTGGATAGAAAGTTTATTTATGAAGCAGCCGTAAATGATTGGGTCTTTAGGACACTCCCTGAGGAACTCCTGCTGTGATGTCCTGGCACTGAGATGACTGACCCTCCAATGACCACAACCGTCCTCCTTTGTGCCAAGCATGACTCCAACCAGCAGAGAGTTTACCCCCTGATTCCCATTGACTCCAGTGTTGCTCAGACTCCTTGATGCAATACTCGTTCAAATGCTGCCTTGATGCCCTGGGCCTCACCTCTGGGGTTCAGCTCTTTTGTCCATGTTTGGACCAAGGTTGTAATGAGGTCAGTCAGCTTCTGGGAGGGGGCTAGGGGGCAGGGCCTAGGGGCAGGGCCGAGGGCCAGGGCCTGGTGGGGCAATTGGTGGGGGTGAGGGGGTCTCGCTGCCACTTTGCATCGGATTCTATGGGGGAGGGAGGGAGGCCAGTGATCGGGATGGGTCATCAAAGTGGGGGGGAGGGGTCAGCCTGCTGGGTGGGGCCGGGGATGCCGGGGAGGGGTGGGCGGTCGGGACTTCTTGGAGGAGGGAGGGGGATGGGAACTGTGGGGGGTGGAGGCTGGGCCGGACATGGGCAGGAGGCCAGCGATCGGGCAGTGGGTGGGTGGAGGGCCAGCTTTGCAGGGGTCGTTGGGCTGGCCAGCAATCAGAAGGCCAGCAGTGCAGGCCCACTGCGCGTGCACCAATCTCAGTGTTGACAGATCGGCACATGCGCAGTAGCTCGCTCAGCGCTATGCTGCCGGCCTCTCCAGAGGTGATAGGCCCCGCCCACTGAATTCTGGAGTGAATCACGCTAGTGCACTCTGCATTTTGAATCTCCCGTTGAAAAAACCAGCTTGATTTACTCCAGTTATCTCGCAAATTCGATACTTAGAATTGTTTGGGGAGAATTCCGGCCTGCACCTTCGCCCCGTGTCTGCATGGGGTTTCCTCCAGGTGCTCCGGTTTCCTCCCATGGTCCAAAGATGTGCTGGTTAGATGGATTGGTCATGCTAAATTGTCCCTTACTGTCCCAAGATATGTAGATAAGGGGGATTGACACGGTGAATACGTGGGGTTGCAGGGTTGGGAGCTGGGTGGGATTGTTCTTGCTGCAGGCTCGATGGGCCAAATGGCCTCCTTCTGCACTGTGGGGATTCTATGGATTCTATGAAATTGACTGGAAGTTTCCGTTGCCCTCAGTATAATTACAGGTCGGTTCACGAGCAACGTGGGCTGGTCACCATCCTGTCCTTTCATTTTTTCATCAAGAATGGGATGAAAGGGGGTTGGTGCATTGGCTGTGTGAGTTACCGGGAGTTCAGGTGAGAGTTTGTGGTGGCTTTGGTTTGCAGATTTCAGACCTAATGCTCTGTTTTCTTCCAAAGCATCTGGGGTTGTTAGCTTTCCTCTGAGGACTCTCGTGTCTTGTGACCCATGGGGCAGTGCCATCTGCACCTCAGCAGATGGGGATTGTGTAGTCTGTTGGGGGGACCTCCTCTGAGAAGGAAGAGCGGGACCGAAGGGAGGGGAGGCCAGGTGTCTGCGGGCAATGTTGGCAGGGAGAGCCTGTGGGAGGAGAGACGTAGGCACAATGGGTGCAGGGCCAGCAGGTTCCCAGATTCTGCCATACTCCCAGGTGCCAAGTCAGGAGCTCAGCTGGATGGTTGGCTGCTGGGTGACAAAGGGTATCCCTTGAAAAGGTGGCTCACATTGCCAATCCAGCAGCCTGGCACAGCGGTGGGAGAGCGATACAGTTGGTGTCACGCCTCCACAAGGGTGGTGGTTGAGAGGACAGTAGGGCTGCTGAAGATGAAGTTCCATTGCCTCGACCATTTCTGGGGGTGCCCTGCAATACCTTCCAGAGCAATTGTCGATTATTGTTGTGGTCCGCTGCATTCTGCACAACCTGGCACTGAGTACGGGGGAGCAATCAAGGATGAGGAAACTGAGGCAGCTCCATGCGCCTCGGAGGAAAACTCCACGGCTGAATGTGATGAGGAGGCCAGACAGGTACAGTGTGAGGATGAAGAGGCAGACGTGAACCTTTAGTGAGGCAGGGACATCAGGGAGACTTGGATTCAATGCTCCTTCAGCTAGGCTACCAAGGCTTGCCTTCCATCTCAGTTTGAGGGTGTTGCCTCCTTTGCACTCATTTCTGACTGTACAATGCCATGATCCCAAAATCACCTCACAACATCTTAAATAACATTTGCTGCCCTGCTGTCTATCAGAAGGCCTAGCTACACCTATGGAAAACATGAAGGGCATTAGAGTGCACAGGCACTCATCTGAAAAATGGGAGGCAGAGTGCTCATCATCATTGCCCTCCTACCAGGCATGCCCAGTGTGTGGTGAGGCCAAAACTGATGCCAATTTTTGTAGTCTCTTTTGGACAACTCGCTGAGGCTCCTTACCAATTACTAGCAGTTTTCCGAGATCTGCCTCTGCTGAATGTGAATCCCTCACTGTGTCCCCATGGATTCAGCACTCACCATGCCCCCATGGACCCAGTGCACACCATGCCCCCATGGACCCAGTGCCCACCGTGCCCCCATGGACCCAGCATCCATTGTGTCCCCATGGACCCAGCACCCATTGTGCCCCCATGGACCCAGCGCCCACTGTGCCCCCATGGACCCAGTGCCCACCATGCCCCCATGGACCCAGTGCCCACCATGCCCCCATGGACCCAGTGTCCGCCGTGTCCCCATGGACCCAGCACCCACCATGCTCCATGGACCCAGTGCCCACTGTGCCCCCATGGACCCAGTGCCCACTGTGCCCCCATGGACCCAGCACCCATTGTGCACCCCATGGACTAAAGCACCCATTGTGTCCCCATGGACCCAGCACCCATTGTGCCCCCATGGACCCAGTGCCCACCATGCCCCCATGGACCAAAGCGCCCATTGTGTCCCCATGGACCCAGCGCCCATTGTGTCCCCATGGACCCAGCGCCCATTGTGTCCCCATGGACCCAGCCCTCACCGTGCCCCCATGGACCCAGCGCCTGCCATGCCCCCATGAACCCAGAGCCAGCTGTGCCCCCATAGACCCAGCGCCTGCCGTGCCCCCATGGACCCAACGCTCACTGTGCCCCCGTATCTGCCGGCAGCACTGCGCCAATGTCTGGTTGCGTTTCACTCTGATCTAATTGGCCAGCCTGTGTGAAATCACATTCAGGTTCTAATTGCGTCTGGAAGTGGCAATTGTGGCCACTGCCAATCATGTTGGCACAGTGTGGGCAAAGTTCAGGCCAAAGAAACACAGGAGGTGCCTGGAGTAGGTGTGAATGGCAGAATGATGAAAAGCTGTTGTTCAAATGCAAAATAAGAGTACAACTTTGAAACATGCATGGCAGGGATGGTGTGACTGATGTATGAGGAGAGATTGACAAGGTTAGAATTGTTTTCACTGGAGTTCAGACGAATGAGGGGGGATCTTATCGAGACTTATAAAATTCAGACAGGACTAGACAGGATAGATGCAGGGAGGATGTTCCCAATGATGGGGGGAGTCCAGAACCAGGGGCACAGTCTGAGGATTTGGGGTAGACCATTTAGGATGGAGATGAGGAGACATTTCTTCACCCAAAGAGTGGTGAGCCTGTGGAATTCATTACCACAGGAAGTAGTTGATGCCAAAACATTGAATGTATTCAAGAGGCGGCTGGATATAGCACTTGGGGCGAATGGGACCAAAGGTTATGGGGAGAAAGCAGGATGAGGCTATTGAGTTGGATGATCAGCCATGATCGTGATGAATGGCGGAGTAGGCTTGAAGGGACGAATGGCCTCCTCCTGCTTCTATGTTCCTATGTTTCTGTGTAAAAGGAAAGAAAATGGGGTCAGAGATTAGGTGTTTGGAACTGTTAAACTTAGAGTTGAGTTCAAAAGACTGTCACAATGCCGAGTAAAAAGATGAGGTGCTGTTCAGCGAGCTGACATTGAGCTTTGCAGGAGGCCGAGGTCGCGGAGGTCAGAGTGGGGGAAGGTGAAGAACTGAAATGGCAGCTCACTGAGGCTCACGGCCAAGCTTGCTGACTGAACGAAGGTGTTTCACAAAGTGGTAACCCAATCCGTCTCCCAATCAGTGTAGAGGAGACCACACTGTGAGCAGCAAATCCAGTCAACTGAAAACAGGACATGTAAATCTCTGTTTCACCCGTTAGAACCACCTGGGGCATTGGATGTTGCATCTCATGCGCTTGTCTGGAAAGCTGCCATGCAAATGTGTTGTCTTAGTGGTAATAACACTGGTCTAAAAATTCAGAGGCCCAGGCTAGAGCTGTGGGGATATGTGTTCAAATCCCCTCATGGCAGCTAATGGAATTTAAATTCAATTAATAAAAATAAATCTGGAATATAAAGCTGGCCTTGATCATGAAAAGATCATAGAATCATAGAATCCCTTCAGTGCAGAAGGAGGCCATTCGGCCCATCAAGTCTGCACTGACCACAATCCCACCCAGCTCCTATCCCCGTAACCCCATATATTTACCCTGCTAGCCCCCCTGACACTAAGTGGCAATTTAACATGGCCAATCAACCTAACCCACACATCTTTGGATCATCAATTGGCATAAAAACCCATCTGGTTCACGAATGCTCGTTCAGGGAAGGAAATCTGCCATCCTTACCTGGTCTGGCCAACATGTGACTCGAGACCCACAGCGATGTGATTGACTTTAAATGCCCTCTAAAATCAAGGGCAATTAGGGGTGGGTCATATATGTGGGGAAAGTTAGTACATGAAACAAAGTCTCCCCATCCATTCTGTTAATAAGGAGGTTAGGTCATTTATTTGGAATGGCTTCATGTTCTGTTTATGCGCCAGTACCACAGAGATTACAGGTTCAAATCATGCCACACAAGTTGTAAAACCAAATTCAATAAACCTACGATGGTTCCAAATAAAATTGGTGCTTCCTGGATGTCACAAAAATCACACTTAATTCCTACAGGTCAGGGAGTCTGCTACCACGACCCAACCATACACAACATACACAACCATACACAACATACCCAACCATACACAACATACACAACCATACACAACATACACAACCATACACAACATACACAACCAGACACAACATACACAACCATACACAACATACACAACCAGACACAACATACACAACCAGACACAACATACACAACCAGACACAACATACACAACCAGACACAACATACCCAACCATACACAACATACACAACCAGACACAACATACACAACCAGACACAACATACACAACCATACACAACATACACAACCAGACACAACATACACAACCATACACAACATACACAACCAGACACAACATACACAACCAGACACAACATACACAACCAGACACAACATACACAACCAGACACAACATACCCAACCATACACAACATACACAACCAGACACAACATACACAACCAGACACAACATACACAACCATACACAACATACACAACCAGACACAACATACACAACCAGACACAACATACACAACCATACACAACATACACAACCATACACAACATACACAACCAGACACAACATACACAACCAGACACAACATACACAACCAGACACAACATACACAACCATACACAACATACACAACCAGACACAACATACACAACCAGACACAACATACACAACCAGACACAACATACACAACCATACACAACATACACAACCATACACAACATACACAACCAGACACAACATACACAACCAGACACAACATACACAACCAGACACAACATACACAACCATACACAACATACACAACCAGACACAACATACACAACCAGACACAACATACACAACCAGACACAACATACACAACCAGACACAACATACACAACCAGACACAACATACACAACCATACACAACCAGACACAACATACACAACCATACACAACATACACAACCATACACAACATACACAACCAGACACAACATACACAACCATACACAACATACACAACCAGACACAATACCTTGTTGATTCTTAGTGTGAACTGGCCAAACAATCCTTTCCATTGTGTTAACAGTCGCTGCACAGAAGGCCCACCAGCCCTCCAAGGCAATGAGGCATAGCCAAGCCTGCCAATGATCGCTACATCCCGGGAGCAAATAAGATATAAATACAGAGGCATTACCTCAACTGTTATTAGGCAATCTTACAGCACAGAGGGAAACCATTCTGCCGATTATTGTGGGGCTTGAATCAATAGGCCAGACTGCATAAAGAGCCACGGTGAGCCAGTTGGGTCTCCCAGAATTTGAGTTTCATGGTCACTTTTACTGTAACAAATTTTTAATTCCAGATTTTTAATGAAACTAAATGCAAATTCTCAATCTGCTACAGTGAGATTTAGAATCATAGAAACCCTACAGTGCAGAAGGAGGCCATTCGGCCCAGCGAGTCTGCACCGACCACAATCCCACCTAGCCCTCTCCCCATAACCCATGCACTTACCTAGCTAGTCCCCCTGACACTAAGGGACAATTTAGCATGGCCAATCTATCTACCCCGCACATCTTTGGACTGTGGAAGGAAACCCACGCAGACACAGGGAGAACGTGCAGACTCCACACAGACAGTGACCCAAGCCGAGAATCGAACCCGAGACCCTGGCGTTGTGAGGCAGCAGTGTTAATCACTGTGCCATGAAGTCATGTCCTCGGATTATTGATCGAGTAACATAACCACAACACCACCATTGCCCATATAAATACACAAGAAGATTTCAACTCACAATGATTAGATGGTGAGTACCGAATGACTTAATCAAATATTTTGAGCAACATGATGTCTCCAGAGTTTCTTGGGAGAATGAAAATGGCTTAGCTAGGGAAAGAATCCATCAATGATGCAGTGTAATATGGAGTATAGATCAGACAACAGGTGAAAATCTAAAAGAACCCCTTCAGTTAATGAAATGTGTTAAGTACCATCAACAATAGTAACTACACCCATTCATAGAGGACCCCTAACATAGTCAAACCTCCCCAGGCCCGTTACAGGAGCATTAGCAAGTACAGTTGGAAACTGAGGCATATTAGGCGGTATTTAGGACAGATGGTCCAAGAGTGAAGTTCTGAGTAAAGTCTTCAAGGAGGAATGAGAGGTGAGGATGTTTCAGAAGGGAATTTTGGAGCTTAAGGCCCAGACAGTTGAAAGCTCACGCGTTCACTCAGGGAAATCTGCTGCCCTGAATGGGTCGGGACTACATGTCTAGATCAACAATAAGGGACTTTTAAAAATGTCCTCTTTGATTAGATTTGATTTGATTTATTGTCACATGTATTAGTGTACAGTGAAAAGTATTGTTTCTTGTGCGCTGTACAGACAAAGCATACCAGACATAGAGAAGAAAAGGAAAGAGTGCAGAATGTAGTGTTACAGTTATGGCTAGAGTGTAGAGAACTTAACACGAGGTAGGTCCATTCAAAGGTCTGATGGCAGCAGGGAAGAAGCTGTTCTTGAGTCAGTTGGTATGTGTTCTCAGACTTTTGTATCTTTTTCCCAACGAAAGAAGGTGGAAGAGAGAATGTCCGGAGTGCGCGGTGTCCTTAATTATGTTGGCTGCTCTTCCGAGGCAGCAGGAAGTGTAGACAGTGTCAATGGATGGAAGGCTGGTTTGCGTGTTGGAATGTGCTACATTCACAACCTTTTGTAGTTTCTTGCTACCTTGGACAGAGCAGGAGCCACATCAAGCAGGGTGCATGGGGACCTTATTATGCTGGCTGCTTTTCCGAGACAAGTATAGATGGGAGGCTGGTTTACGTGATGGACTGGGCTTCATTCATGACCTTTTGGAGTCTTTTGTGGTCTTTGACATAGCAGGAGCCATACCAAGCTGTGATACAACCAGAAAGAATGCTTCTGTAAAAGTTGGTGAGAGTCGTAGCGGACATGCCAAATTTCCTTAGCTTCCTGTGAGGGTAGAGGTGTTAGTGGGATTTTTAAACTATAGAATCAGCATGGAGAGCCCAGGACAGGTTTTTGGTCATCTGGACACTGAGAAACTTGAAGCTGTCGACCATTTCCACTTCATCCCCATTGATGTAGACAAGGGCATGTTCTCCACTCCGCTTCCTGAAGTCGATGACTATCTCCTTCATTTTGCTGACATTAAGACAGAGATTATTGTCATTGCACTAATTCAACAGATTCTCTAACTCTTTCCTGTACTCCGTCTCATCATTGTTTGAGATCCGACCCACTATGGTGGTGTCATCAGCAAACTTGAAAATCAAATTGGAGGGGAATTTGGCCGCACAGTCATAGGTGTATAAGGAATATAGTAGGGGGCTGAGAACACTGCCTTGTGGGGCATCGGTGTTGAGAATGATCGTGGAGGAGGTGTTGTTGCCTATCCTTACTGATTGCGGTCTATGGGTTAGGAAGTTCAGGATCCAGTCGCAAAGGGAGGGGGCAAGCCCCAGGCCACGATGTTTGGAGATGAGTTTTGTAGAAATAATGGTGTTGAAGGCTGAGCTGTAATCAATAAATAGGAGTCTGACAGGGTTGAGTGCAAGGCCAGGGAGATGGCCCATCCCTAATTACCCTTAAACTGAGTGTCTGTCTCAGCAATTTCAGAGGGCAGTTAAGAGTCAAGCACATTGCTATGGGTCTGCAGTCACATGTAGGCCAGACCAAGTAAGCGTGGTAGATTTCCTTCCCTAAAGGACAGATGGGTTTTTATGACAATCGATGATGGTTTCATGGTCACCATTACTGAGACTAACTTTCAATTCCAGATTTATTAATTACATTTTAGATTCCACCAGATGTCATGCTGGGATTTGAACCCATGCCCCAGAGCAGTCATTTGGCTCTCTGCATTACTAGTCCAGTGACATTACCAGCATGCCACTGTGTCTCCCCCCATGGTGGAAGGATAAGCATTTTAAACTGGGTGTCGCTGGACAGCCGGCCATTGTAGGTCAGTGAGCAGGGGGGTAGGGGGCAGGTAAAAGAGACTTGGTGAGAATCAGGGACACAGCCAACAGAGCTTTGGATGGCCTTCAGGTTACGAGGGATGGGAGTTGGATGATCAGCCTGGAGAGAATTGGAATGGTCAAAGTGACAAAGGCCTGGCTGACAGAATGGGCAGTGGATACATTGAGGCAGGGGTAGATTCGGGTGGTCTTAGGGTGACCGAATGAATTTGTACATGGTCTGTGGAATGAATTACTGTGGGTGGTCTGGCTTCAGTCTGTGTTTTCTGATACTGGCCTGTTTTACTTTATTAATCATGACCCCAATAGAAAACGTAAGCTGTCTGGTAATAGAGGAGCAAAGATTCTGACTCCTGGGTCATTAAGTGAGTGCCAGGAGGGAATACATGAACATTCGATAAATGCTGCTGATACATGGCAAGTAACTGAGCAGAGAATGGAAAGGGCTTTGCATTCTGTTGAATACGTCCTTCTGTTAACTAGTTAAAGTGACTCAATGATCCACATTGCTGTCCAGTCCAGCGGAAACATTTTTATGAGGACATTTATGAGGATATTTACTGGTTTTGGCAAAGTTAAGATCTTCCAGCTGTGTTTATTTTCCAGACTTTCGGAGTTTAACATTTTTATTCCCCTCCCTCCCAACCCCCTGGTCCCACTGCAATATTTGGTTTTCCTCAACCGCAGTCATCGCTCCGTAAACATCTCTCAGTGATACTCTGCATGTTGCTGTCCATTGTTAACCCTGAATGGTCTGGGCATGAAGTCCCCTATAAGAGGGCACAGTTTGCATGTTTGAAGGGTTTTTCCTACTCTCTGATGTCCCAAGGAGCTTCATGAAGTATCTTTTTGAAGTGTAGAGACTGATGTAATATAGGAAATTCAACAACCAACTCGCTGACAGTAAACTCCTATAAATGAGATAATGGCTGGATAATCTGTTTTGTAGATATTGATTGAGGGATAAATATTAGTCCAAGTCACTGAGGAAGAACTCTGCTGTTCCCAGGCATTTTATGAAGAAAGATTATGTAAGGTTTTGGTGACAACCCGCTTTGGTCAGTGTTTGTGGTGACATTGTACAAAGACACGGTTGCAGTATTGTTAAAAGTAACTTTGATAGTACTTCATTACATTCCTTAAAAATGTCCAATTGCGCTTCATGTCAAAGCATAGTCACTCTTACAAAGAAACTAGAAGCAAGAGTAGGCCATTCGGCCCTTTGAGCCTGCTCCACCATTCATTTTAATCATAGCTGATCATCGAATTCAATGTCCTGATTCCCCCTTCCTCCCATATCTCTTGATCCCTTTAGCCCCAAGAGCTATACCTAATTTCTTCTTGAAATCAGACAATGTTTTGGCCTCAACTACTTTCTGTGGTAGTGAATTCCACACATTCACCACCCTCTGGGTGAAGAAATTTCTCCTTGCCTCAGTTCTAAAAGGTTTACCCCTTACCCTCAAACCATGACCCCCAAGTTCTGGATTCCTCCACCATTGGGAACATTGATGACACCAAGATTGGTGGAGTCGTGAATGAGGTGGAGGGCTATTTAGGCTGCAAAGAGACATTGATAGGATGCAGAGCTGGGCCGAAAAAAATGGCAGATGGAGTTTAACCCTGATAAGTGCGAGGTGATTCATTTTGGTGGGACAAATTTGAATGCGGATTACAGGGTCAACGGCAGGGTTCTGAGGAATGTGGAGGAACAGAGAGATCTTGGGGTTCATATCCACAGATCTCTCAAGGTTGCCAGTCAAGTGGATAGAGCCGTGAAGAAGGCCTATAGTGTGTTAGCGTTTATTAACAGGGAGTTTGAGTTTAAGAGCCGTGGGGTTATGCTGCAACTGTACAGGACCTTGGTGAGACCACATTTGGAATATTGTGTGCAGTTCTGGTCACCTCACTATAAGAAGGATGTGGAAGCATTGGAAAGAGTGCAAAGGAGATTTACCAGGATGCTGCCTGGTTTGGAGGGTAGGTCTTATGAGGAAAGGTTGAGGGAGCTAGGGCTTTTCTCTTTAGAGTGGAGGAGGATGAGAGGCGACTTAATAGAGGTTTATAAGATGATGAGGGGGATAGATAGAGTGGACGTTCAGAGACTATTTCCTCGGGTGGATGTAGTTGTTACTAGGGGGCATAACTATAAGGTTCATGGTGGGAGATATAGGAGGGATGTCCGCGGTAGGTTCTTTACTCAGAGAGTGGTTGGGGTGTGGAATGGACTGCCTGCTGTGATAGTGGAGTCGGACATTTTAGGAACTTTCAAGTGGTTATTGGATAGGCACATGGAACACACCAGAATGATAGGGAGTGGGATAGCTTGATCTTGGTTTTGGACAAAGCTCGGCACAACATTGAGGGCCGAAGGGCCTGTACTGTGCTGTACTGTTCTATGTCTATGTTTCTGAATCTACCCTGTCTAACCCTGTTAGAATTTTATAAGTTTCTATGAGATTCCCTCTCACTCTTCTAAACTCCAGTGAATATAATCCTAACCGACTTAGTCTCTCCTCGTATGACAGACCTGCCATCCCAGGAATCAGCCTGGTAAACCTTCATTGTAGTCCCTCTTATAGCAAGGACAGCTGAACACAGCTGCCATTTTGGTTCCACACACAGAATGTATGGTTGGTTAAACACATCGTCTGGCAAGAAGGGACAAAGGTTGAGACACTAGAATCATTCTGTGCTCTTCATATAGTGAACTCTTCGATAAGTAACTGAGCAATCAAAGAGAACTCAGTTTAGCATCACTTCTGAAAAACAGAACCTCCAACTCTTCAGAAAGCCCAGAGTGCTATACTGAATTGTCAGCCTAGATTATTTATTCAGTGCCTGCAGTGGTAAAAGCACTTCAGTATGAAAGGGGGAACCTTCACAAACACATTTACTGGTTCTGATGGTTTAGTGGTTCTGTTTTTGGACTAATAATCCCAAGAACTGAGGGTCCCAGGGATACACATAGATTAATCTTTGAGAGTGGCAGGACAAGTTGAGAAGACATTAAAAATAGAATATTGGGTCCTTGGCTTTAATAATAGAGGATGAGAAATGCATTGGCCATGGTAAATTTTCCCTCAGTGTACCCGAACAGGCGCAGAAGTGTGGCGACTGGGGGATTTTCACAGTAAATTCATTGCAGTGTGAATGTAAGCCTACTTGTGACTAATAAATAAACTGTACTTTAAGACACTCACCATCCTGACTAGGAAATATATCGCTGTTCCTTCACTACTGCTGGGTCAACATCCTGGAACTCCCTCCCCAAGTGCCTACACCATGTGGACTGGAGCGGTTCAAGAAGGCAGCTCACCACCACCTTCTCAAGGGCAATTAGGAATGGTCAATAAATGTTGGCCTAGACAGCAACACCCACATCCTGTGAAATAATTTAAAAATTAATTTGTTGTTTGCTCATTCTTTCCTTGAGTAAATGTACTTTGTAATCCACGAATACGAGCCCTGAAACCAGCAGGCTTTGAAAGATTAGAACTAATGATCCTCCAATTTCCTTTCCTACACGTGCCTGAGCCTGGGTATTTGTTTAGTTTTAAACCTCTTCCTTTATTACGATATTTTTATATATTGATCTCCAAACACCTTCCCTGAAAATAATCTCGAGTATGAGTTTGTATCCTTCCCCATAGTTGAACAATATATTCATTTAACATTTTTATCACATGCTTGTCCTCCATTATTCTCCATTGAATGATATAGCATGGGAAGGCCATTCAGTCCATCGGGTCTCTGCTGGATATTTGAAAGAGCTATTCAATTAATCTCAATTCTGTTGTTGTTTCCTCTGGCCTGATAGACTTCTCCTCTTCAAAAATATATCCTTTATCTTTGAAAGTTACTATTGAATCTGTTGAATCCTATTCAGGTCCATGAAACAAATTCCTCCACATTTCCCCTGTTTTACAGCTAAACCCCATTTTAAGCTGTCCTAAATACTCTTGGAAAGTGCTGTCAGCGTAAGTTGGCTTAAAAAAGCTCATCCTGCTGCCAGCCAACACATCCTTCTGGATCTGTGCTAAAGGCTCTCTGTATGTCCAGGCCCAGATCTGACAGAGGAAAGGCCCACAGCCATTCGCACTCTCCTTCTCCCTGGAAGATAATAATTTATTCATTTGTGGGACATGGGCGTCACTGGCTGGCCAGCATTTATTGCCCAACCCTAGTTGCTCGAGGGCAATTGAGAGTCAACCACATTGCTGTGGCTCTGGAGTCACATGTCGGCCAGACCGGGTAAGAATGGCAAATGTCCTTCCCTAAAGGACATTAGAGAACCAGATGAGATTTTCCTGACAATCGACAATGGTTTCTTGGTCATCACTGGATTCTTAATTCTAGATATTTTTTATTGAATTCAAATTCCACATCTGCCATGGCGGGATTCGAACCGGGGTGCCCAGAACATTAGCTGAGTTTCTGGATTAATAGTCTGGCAATAATACCACTAGGCCTCCGCCTCCCCGATATCATGTCTATATTACCAACTGGGGCCAAAAATCTTTGATTGCAATGGCACCTCCTGATATAAAGATTCAAAGCTTCAATTTAAGTCATTTTACTTTAAGGAGTAGTTTCTATGAATGCATTTACAACTTAAAATGGAGTATTCCTGGATCTTAATTATCTGTCCTCTGGTTCTGTGAAAACTGCGTCAAATGGAGTGGATATTTCCACTCCATCTGACGAAGGAGCAGCGCTCCGAAAGCTTATGGTATTTGCTACCAAATAAACCTGTTGGACTTTAACCTGGTGTTGTGAGACTTCTTGCTCTGTGAAAACTTACAGCGATTGACTCTATCAAAACCCTTCAGAATTTTCAATGTCAAATTTCCTGCTCTAAAGAGAACAATCCCAGCCTCTCCAGTCTCTCTGCATAACTGCCTCTCATCCTGATAAATCTTCTCTGCACCCTCTGCGAAACATTCAAATCATTTCTAAACTCTTTCTGAAATTGACTCCCGGTTGGATTTTCTGTGCCTAGCTGAAATCAATGAAAGTTCGGCCGACTTCAGAAAATAATCCGGTCAGTTAGATGTTAAACTGAGAAGAGCATGGTGGCATGGTGGCACAGTGGTTCGCACTGCTGCCTCACAGCGCCAGGGACCCGGGTTCAATTCTGGCCTCGGGTCGCTGTCTGTGTGGAGTTTGCACATTCTCCCCGTGTCTGCGTGGGTTTCCTCTGGGTGCTCCAGTTTCCTCCCAAACTCCAAAGATGTGCGGGTTAGGTTGATTGGCCATGCTAAATTGACCCTAATGTCAGGGGATTAGCAAGGTAAATATGTGGGGTTACAGGAATAGGACATGGGTGGAATTGAGGTCAGTGCAGACTCGATGGGCCGAATGGCCTTCTTCTGCACAGTAGAGATTCTAAGATTTTTCTCCCATTTTATACATTCTTTTGAAAGAGAGATTGGACCCAAAGTTTGGACAAGAGCGCTTGAGTGTAACAAACAGACACAGTGGACAGAGCATTAATGTGGGCACAATAAATAGAGTCTGTTCCAAAGTCTGTTTGCAGTGCTCCTCCACTCTCTGTATCACCCCATAGAGTCATAAAGTCATAGAGGTTTACAGCATGGAAACAGGCCCTTCGGCCCAACTTGTCCATGCCGCCCTTTTTTTTTAAACCCCTAAGCTAATCCCAATTGTCCGCATTTGGCCCATATCCCTCTATACCCCTGTTACCCATGTAACTGTCTAAATGCTTTTTAAAAGACAAAATCGTACCCGCCTCTACTACTACCCCTGGCAGCTTGTTCCAGACACTCACCACCCTCTGTGTGAAAAAATTTCCCCTCTGGTCACTTTTGTATCTCGCCCCTCGCACCTTAAACCTATACCTTCTCGTTTTAGACTCCCCTGCCTTTGGGAAAAGATATTGACAATCTAGCTGATCTGTGCCCCTCATTATTTTATAGACATATTCTGCATTTTATATTCTGTATCACCCCACCTGTAATTCACAGACAGCAGCCCAGTTTATACTAAGTAATGAAATAATTGTGTGTCAGCCGTGGCTCACCGTACTCACCTCTGAAGCAATCTTCTGGGTTCATGACCCACTCTAGCACAAAAGTCAAGGCTGACTCTTCGGTGCAGTACTGAAAGTGAATCACACACACGGAGGTGTTGTCTTCTTAAACGAGACATTAAACCGAGGCCCTGTCTGCCCAGGTGGATGTAAAAGATCCCATGGCAATATTTCAAGGACATGCAGGGGATTTATCCCTGGTGCTCTGACCAATATTTGTTACTCAACCAGCATCACAACAGAGAAGAGATTATCTGGTCATTATAACATTGCCGTTTGTGGGAGCTTGCTGTGTGTAAGTTAGCCACTGTGCTTCCAATGTCGCCACAGTGAGCACACTTCAAGAAATACCTCATTAGCTGTGAAGTACTTTGAGATGTCCGATGTACAAAATACAACATAGATGCAAGACTTCCTTTCGCTTTGGAAGGAATGGGGTTTTTGGAGCGGCAGTTGATGAAATTGCCGCCAGGATCTTGCACTGCGCGGCGAGTCTCAGAATGTGTTGTCAAACATGTTTTGCTTGGAGTGACGAAGGTGTTTATGCAGTAATACTTACCAGAGGTGGCTGTTGTGTCAGACAGTTCAGGATCTCCCTCTGACATAGAACTGGCTGGCATTGTTTGAGTTTCAGTGCTGAGAATCCACGTGTGATTTGACCAGGAAAGAAGTGTTATCCTGCAGGGGAAGTAAGTTAGTTACTGTTCATGAGGCTCACTGTTTCACTTTCATTGACCCAAAAGCCCCAGGCCAACACTCCTACAGCTGAGGGACAACAAGCAGCAATGAGGAGCATGTCTGAAACCACACTCCTCACTGAAGTCAAGGAGATAGACAGATTTTCATTCTTATAGCACCTTTCATGACCTCAGAAGGTACCAAAGTACTTTAAGCCAATGAAGTGCTTTAGAAGTGTAGTCACCAATGGAAACACAATAGCCAATTGACATACAGCAAGGTCCCACAAACGGCAATGAGATAAATGACCAGATAATGTTTGTGTAATAACTTTAAAGGTGACTTGTTGTAGCTTCAAGTTATGAAGGGTTTATTATCAACAGTATTTATATGTGCATAAGCAATGGTCTACAGTACTGAAATACACATCCACTCTCTCCTCCCTGGTTCCAACTGAGATTCCTCCCGGACCCGGGAAGGATAAGCAAAATATTCAGATATCCAAACCATCACTTTCCAGCTTTGCAGTGTCAGATTTCCTTTCCTAAAGGACATTAGTGAACCAGATGGGTTTTTCTGACAATCAACAATGGTTTCATGGTCATCATAGTGTGGAGATGCCGGTATTGGACTGGGGTGGGCACAGTAAGAAGTCTCACAACACCAGGTTAAAGTCCAACAGGTTTATTTGGAATCACGAGCTTTCGGAGTGAGTCACTCACCTGATGAAGGAGTAGCGCTCCGAAAGCTCGTGCTACCAAATAAACGTGTTAGACTTTAACCTGGCGTTGTGAGACTTCTTCATGGTCATCAGTAGATTCTTAATTACAGATTCTTTTATTGAATTCAAATTCCACCACCTGCAGTGGAGGGATTCTAACCCAGGTCCCCAGAACATTAATTGAGTTTTTGTATTAATATCACTAGGCCATTGCCTCCCTTGTAATATATAAGGACATTACAGTCAGGAAATAACCCTCTGTTCTGTGTTGTGTATCAGAGTATATAGTGTTCCTCCCCATCTGCCGAACCCCCACCCCAACCCATCTCCCAGCCAAAAACCAAATGTCCTCCGGCATGGGAGAGGCAAAAAATAAATTGCTTTTAAAAAGAAAAGCCCAGGACAATTTGAGGAAAAGTAAATATGGGAAGATTGTTTTTCACGAGCATATTGAGGTGACTGCACTTCCAGTTAAAGTGATTTTGCTTCACTGGGGAGAGTGGGTCCCATGTGTTCCTTGGCAGATGAGATCTTTGAACTTTTTCCACTTTCCAGTGTGTTTCTGTCAGTTGAGTTGAGTTCCCCTTTGGGGAATTATCCTTCTAACAGTGGCAGTGTTGTGGAGCTATGCGGCTGTTTATAGACTTGTTTGTGTGATGTACCTGGGCACATCCCATCGTTGTTTTTCGCTTGCCCATGTATCCATTACAAAAACAAGCATGTCATTCAACAAACAGGCGAGCCAGCCTGGCCAATCACAGCAGTCCCACAGCAAGAGCAACAGAGGTGATATAAAAAGAGAAAAGGGGTTGGGAGTGAAGCAACTCTGTCAGTGCCTGGGGGACAGAGAGACAGGATAACGATTCAGGTGGTGATCCATTGCCGGAACTGAAAGAGAAATGGAGACAAATGGGGTTAAAAAAGTGACAAAAAAGAAGAAGACAAAGGATATCAACAGGTAAAAGTCACATAGCTGAATCCTTTTGCTGCTTTTAAGATCTTGCGCATTGTTTACGAAACACTCAGATCTTAAGATCTGCCTTAACTCCTCCACTTACTAGGTTACCAGTTCAAGCAATAATTTGTGTGCTGAAACACATCACTTCCCCTGGCTATTGTGCCATCTGTCAGCTTTTGACAAACTATATCTGACCGAGTTTCACAACTCACTCCCAATTGTCTGACAAGTAGATAGCTGGATGGACCCCACAGAGCTCAAGACAAAGTTTAAGTTTAAAGTTTATTTATTAGTGTCGCCAGCAGGCTTACATTAACACTGCAGTGAAGTTCCTGTGAAAATCCAAGCTGATTCCCTCAAGGAAAGGTCCTCTCATTGTTTCAAACTGGAGTATTTTTGTCATTTGTTGGTTGGGTATGGGCGAGATTGGTATTTATTGTCCAGCCCTTGTTGCCCCGAGAAAGCGATGGTGGGCATTCTGATTCAATTCCTGTAGCCCTGTGATGGTGCGGGGTCCCTCCAATGGTGGTAGATAGGGGGTGGTTCCAAGATATTGACAATGAAGGAATGGCCATGTACACGCAACTCAGGGTGGGAATTTAAAGGGACTCTTAAAGGTTGTTCTCATGCTTTTTGGGTGTACAGGCCATGGGGCTGAGAGATAAGTCAATTTGATGAACTTTTATATAAGGTACAAACTATACCTTAAGCTCAGAGTGAAAGGAATGGATTTGAAGTCGAGAGGCACTGACCAAATGAACTGCTCTGTCCCATAGAATCCATACAATGCAGAAGGAGGCCATTTGGTCCATCAACTCTGCACCAACTCTCTGAAAAAACATCTTACCCATCTCACCCTCCCGCCCTATTCCCATAACTTTGCGCATTTAGCATGGCCAATCCACCTAACCTACTCAATTTTGGACTGTGGGAGGAAACCAGAGCACCGAGAGGAAACCCACGCAGACATGGGGAGAATGTTCAAACTCCATACAGACAGTGATCCAAGGCCAGAATTAAACCAGATCGCTGGTGCTATGAGGCAGCAGTGCTAACCACTGTGCCTCTTAAATGTTGCAGCAGTTACCCCTATCCAGGCCAAGAGGGAGCATTTATTTTTCATGCCTGACTTGACATTGGACTTGGCTTTGAGGGGTGAGGAGGGGATCTTTTTAAGTACTCAGTGTCTGCCTAATGTTGTAGTCAAGGTTTTGATGTGCCTGGTCCAAGTTCAGCTTCTGACCAGTGCTAACCACCCACCAGCCCCCACCCCCCGCTCTCCCAGAAGCTAACTCTGTATGAATTGGTGGTGCCACTTGGAAGATTTTCTGCCTCCTGAATCTCAGCCATGTGAAATTAAATGAGCGTTTGTGTTGTATAATGATCAGAGGGAGAAATGTCCTGCTTTGTATTTGCAGTGAAATTGAAAGCAGCATATGAAAAGCATGTTTGATTTTATTCTGAATAGAGAAACCTTTGATCATGATGGTGTGCGTCAGAACGAGCTTTCTCCTCAAAGGCTGAAGCAATATAGTATTTAAAAAGGGAGTGATGGATAAACCCCTCACAATACACTAATTACTCTGATGTCAAATTGTGGGCAAAACCTTGGAATCAGTAATGAGATAAAATGCATGTGTATGGAGAAATGCATGGGTTAATTAAATGCAGTTGATATGCTCTTGTCAAATGAAAGCTGTATTTAACAAATCAAAATAGAAAGTGCTGGAAGTACTCAGCAGGCATGGCAGCATATGCAGAGAGAGAAAAACTGAGTTAATGTTTCATCTCTATGATCTTTCATTGGAACTCTCATCAGTTGGTCACAGATATCAAACTCTCACCATAGACGCTGCCAGACCAGCTGAGTTTTTTTCCAGCACTTCCCGTTTTTCTCTCAGATTTTCAGCATCTGCAGCATTTTACTTTGGTCTACATTTGGCAAATGTCTTCAAAAGCTATTACGTGACTCCAAAGATGTGCAGGCTAGTTTGGATTGGCCATGGTAAATTGCACCTTAGTGTCCCAAGATGTGTAGGTTAGATGGATTAGCCATGGTGAATGTGTGGGGTCACGGGGACAGGGAGGGGGAGAGGGCTGGATAAGAGACTCAGTCAGAGCGTTGTTGCAGACTAAATGGGCTGAATGGCCTCCTTCAGCATTGTAGCCATTCTATGATTCTATGATTGAGCAGATAGAGAGTAACGGTTGGTGCTGTGAATATGGATTTCCAGAAGGCATTCAATAAGGTGCCTGATGAAAGGTTTCTAGATAGTATAAGATGGTAACAGCTTTGGGAAAATTTGGTCAGTAGATCACAGCTGAAGAGTTAGGGTAAATAAGTGTTGCATGGATGCAAGAGGCCACACTAGAGCCATATCTGTTCTCTGTATCCATAGATAGTCAGGACTTGGGCACAGGGCACACAATCTCCATTTGTTGATGACAATAAGGTAGTGTGCGGGTTGGACAAACAGGCTTGCAAAAGACCTTTGGGAGATGTAACAGGTTGACAGAATGGGCAGCAAGATGGAAAAGTGTGAGGTAATCGACTTTGGGAAGGTAAACAAGAAGTGGGCGTGCATACTCAGCGGGAACTTACTGCCAAGGAAAAGTGAACGGAGAGAACTAGGGGTGCAAAGGCAGAATTCCCCGAGGTTTCCACTGCAAGGATAGAGCCAGAGACAGCTGGATCATTAATGGAAACAGGAAGATACGGGAATGCAGAGAGGCTGTTGGATAGCACTCACAAAGGGCCAGCACAGACATTATGGGCCAAATGGCCTTTTTCTCTGCTCTCAATTTCTATAGTTTAAACACGTAAGGGTTTTAAGGCAGCTTAAGTTCAGTCTTTACACCTGGTAAATGTTAGTGTGAGTTTATTGATTTACCAAACCATCTGTTTCCTTTTATTAACTAGCAATCCTCTGCCCTCGCTGGAGGAAATCACGTCCTGGACTCAGGGTTTCGATAAGGTGATGAGGACTGAGGCAGGCAGGAATGTTTTCCGTGAGTTCTTGCGGACAGAGTACAGCGAGGAGAACATGCTCTTTTGGCTAGCGTGTGAAGACTTCAAAAAGGAAAAGAACACGAAGGTGGTTGCAGAAAGAGCAAGGACAATATACGAAGATTACATTTCAATACTGTCTCCAAGAGAGGTGAGAAAATTCCTGCAGGAAAACACAAGACACTCAGATAACATTAGAGATTGTGCTGTGTCCTTTCCTTCTGTAACAGATTGTATGTTGAAAGGAGAAGGTAAGTACTGTCAATGGTTAATACCAGCAAAGATTAATACTATTAATAATTACTCATGCCAACTAGTAATGTTACTGAATTGTACTGTTAGTGATTAAGGTTTAGTATGGTTTGTGATGAGTTATATTAATGAATAATTGATTGCATTGAGTACTCTCATTGGTTAGAACTATAATAATTTGTTTTTGATCAATTTGTGATGACAACTAATTACTACAGTTACAGACTAGTATTTAAGATTATATTGTCTTTGATTAATGCTCTCTATAATTTGTAATTTTGATCATGTTTAGTACTTGTTCACATTATTGTCACAGATATGAGTGTTATCTATAAGTGATACTGACTGTTGTTAATGAGGAATATTGTCAGTGATACAAATATGAACAATTTAGCAATAATATCAGTGATTGGGACCAGCCATGACTGGCACAGCCTGGGACTGTTAATGGCCAAGATTTCCCCACCCCTGACCCCCTGCACTGACTGCCACCTTCTGCTTCCCCCTCTCCCAGGTTTTGCCCCTGCCAATGATAAGGAATAATCCATTGGCTGTGGATGCTATCCTATTTTTTATTTTAATTTTTAAATGCTTGCATTCATGAACTTCCATCTTTTAGAAGACAAAGAGTAGATACATTGAGGCCAATTAAATCAGATCCCTTTAATTGCAGTGCTCAAATTCTGCAGTCACAACCACAGTAAATGGACGATTTTTTTTTAAATTGGTGACTGATAGTACTGAGCATTAACAGGACACCACTGGCACCACTGCTCATTGACAATACTGACCACTAGTATTGGCCATTGATAATACTGGCCACTAGTATTGGCCATTGACAATACTGACCACTAGTATTGGCCATTGACAATACTGACCAGTAGTATTGGCCATTCACAATACTGACTGCTAGTATTGGCCATTGACAATACTGACCACTAGTATTGGCCATTGACAATACTGACCAGTAGTATTGGCCATTCACAATACTGACCGCTAGTATTGGCCATTCACAATACTGACCACTAGTATTGGCCATTGACAATACTGACCACTAGTATTGGCCATTGACAATACTGACCAGTAGCATTGGCCATTCACAATACTGACCGCTAGTATTGGCCATTGACAATACTGATCACTAGTATTGGCCATTCACAATACTGACCACCTGCTCTGTCAGCATTCACCATAATACTGGGCACTGGCCATTCATTATACTGACCACTCTCAACATTTGCCATTCATACTGACCTTGGTCTATTATTAATAACCATTGATGGGGCAGCCATAATACTGATCAATGGGCATTCAAGGCATTGTCCATTCACAACACTCCCACTGGTATGGATACATTGATATTAACCTTTCATCATACTGACCACTGGCAGCAGTGACCATTGCTATTGATAATGGGGACATTGAATAGCAACATAATTGACAATTGACATCACTGACATAACTGACCATTAACAGCACTGGCCATTGGCCTTTGATGAGCATTAGTGAGGCTGACCATTGTGCTCTGGACGAGATTGAGGCCTTCCTGATTTGAATTTTATCATTGGATCTTTTTTAACAACTGGGCATTGGGGGAGGCTTGGGATTAAGCACGATTTGACCAGGCTTATCTCAGTCTCACTTCTCAACAGTGAATCAAGATCTCTGCTGGGAAGCTTGATGATGCTGATGCCTTTATGATGTGGATTTGACCATCAGACAGTGTCTGTCCACTTTAAATATGCATGATGTTCTTTAGGTGAGAGACAGTTATGAGAATGGCAATGAATGGGCTGAAATGAAGCATAAAGATTGTATCACCTCGATGCTGAATAGCTCTGTGGGAGATTGTGTAATAATTAAATGTGCACTTCAGTTATTTTCTTCTTTGTGCTGTTTGCAGGTGAGTCTTGACTCTCGTGTGCGAGAAATAGTGAACAGGAACTTGATGGATCCATGTCCTCTTATGTTTGAGGATGCTCAGCTCCAGATATACAGCCTAATGCACAGGGATTCCTTCCCTAGGTTCTTGAACTCTGAGATGTACAAGTCTCTCACTGAAAAACCTAAAACTTCCCCTGACACTAACCCTGAAGCTGAAAGCTAATCTTGGACCCCCCGAAAGCACAAGGAACGGGAATAGTGGAATTTGAACTCAGCTGCACACTCACATATGAAGTCGTACACATACTTACATGTACACAGTCATAGACACACGTGCAAACATACATGCATAACCATTCACTAACATACACACTTGCATGCATACATGAAAGCACAGTTACTTTTGCATTCTCAAACACATGTACTCACAGATGCTGACACCTGTACATAAATTCACCATCACACTTGTGCACCGACCATCACACACAAGTGTGTAAATATTAATGACTGAAAAGAAAGCATTGTAAAACCCTGAAACTTGCTTCCCGGAGATCCCGGTTTAGTTTTACTCAGGGTGCAGCGACCAATGGAATTTCGAGCTCACTTTTAAAAGAAATATATAGATATATATAGATTGGGATAAAAGATTTTTGCTTACAGCCTCAGTTACAAACGCAAAAAAAGCCAAGAATGTTTGTTCCATTTGTAAAAAAATATATAGATGTTTTGTCATTTTTGCCAAGATTAACTCTTGTTCCCTGCAACAGTGTCCTGCCAGGTTTGTCATTGGGAGAATAGGGTGTATAGTGTAGGTGTCTGCAATGTCCCAATGGAGCGATTGAGCCGCTTGCCACAGGAGGGCGTCCAATGCCCCCCCCCCAGAGTGCCAGGTACTGAGTACTCGGCGGGACTGAATGCAGGAAGCGACTGAACTCAGCATGCCAGTTCAACAGGGAATGTAAAGCTCTGTGGCACTCCCTGGGGCCGATCAGAGACCCAAACGTCTTTATTTCTTCGATAGCTGTCGGCAGGATTTCAATCAATTTTAATAAGCACAAAATATTAAAATGCAGAATTGTGTTTGTGGCGGTGGGCTTCAGCCACAGTGGTTCCAATTGTTTTCAGAAACAGCGCCATATTTATTTGTCATGAAAGAGACAGCTATGTATATATATATGTATGTTAGTGAGTAAAAGCTCGGGAATCTCCGCTACCCAGTTGTATCTGTTACTGGGTGAATATTTGCGTCTCTCTGACTTCCCTCTATCCATCGCTCTAACACAGCCGCTAATACATTTAGTTTCAGAATGAATCTTGGTTGGATGTGGGCTGAGACACTCTCCAAACTCACACCCCGAACACTCCAGCAAAGCCTCCTGATATATATAAGTAAAAAAAACCAGGCTGATTTCCCCGGCGAAACGCAGAGTGGGGGATAGTTTCCACAGTGCAAACCCAACTGATTGACAGCAGAGCGGTGGGCAGGGCGGGGGGGGGGGGCGGGGGGCGAGGAGGAGGTGGATCCCAGGTATAATTAGCAGGAATATCTGCATTTATCATCCGCACACTGCCCGGGACGAGTACTCTCATTATATACTGCCTCGATTTTAAACGGGTTACCGGTCATTGGGAGAAGTGAGAGGCTGAATCGCTAGCGGGAATTTCTAGGCTATTTTTTGTTTGCTTGTTCGTTTCTTAAAAATCTGTATGTAATTTTCACACTTTATTATTAAAAATGTTTCTAAATGAATACTATATAGACATCTATGTTGGGCAGAGTGTACATGGGGGCGGAAATGAGCTCCGTAGGAATCTCTCCTTTTTCCAGTTGCTAAATGCTGACAGATTGAGAAGGGAGTGTGCGCAGGTGGCAAACTCTACTCTGCAGTAAACTTGTGAGATTTAAATCGGGAGAATCTGGTTATGCATGGCCGGCAAGCAGTGACCCTAAAAGGCTGTCGCTTTAAAAAAAAATCCAACAGGTGGTTTAAGATTTGGGTTACAGATCACTCCAATCCCACACTGGGGGTTAGCTAACAATTAATAAATGGGTTATAAATATCAGCTTCGGCTGTGTCACTCACAACCTTAAGATGTTTTAAGAGATCTGTTAAAGAATTCAATCTGAGGATATTATGAATGAATATGACAGTCCCATATACTGCGCATATCGACACACCATATGGGAAATGTCTAACAAAGCCTAAACAGGAATTATGACAATATTAGGGAATAAAATAAAGAGAGTCTGGAGATTGGAACAGATAAATTCGTGGTGGGGGAAGGGGCGGAGACTAACTCCCTCAGTGTCCGGGAAGAGTGTGGCTCAGGTCGGTTGAACTTGGTCCTAAGAGCCTAGCAGCTCCGGGCAGCCCCCACTGACTCTCAGACAGAGGTTACACGCAGAGAACAGGTGGTTACAGTAGTTAAAGGCAGCACCATCAGCAGTATAATTGTGCTCCAAATGGGAGACTATCGCCACCCCCCCCCCCTCCCCCCAATCCCTCCTCACTGAGAGGAAGGGGGGACTGGTGAGGACAAAACTTTTTAAAAAGCCAATCTTAAATAAGACTGCAAATCACCAGAGATTTACTATTTATAATAACCTCAAACTGAATTTTTAAACAGATCTCTTTTTTAAAAAATCCTTGTCTAGTGAGTGACACAGCCAAAACTGATATCCATTACCCATTTATTATTCATTGTTAGCTATCCAGTGTGGGATTAGAGTGATCCAAAACTCAAATCTTATATCAGGCCCCAAAGCCTTCGAAACTAAAATGACTCGAGCGAGGAGTATTTGGGATAAAGTGACTTTGTATAATCGGGGTTCCGCTAAGATTGTTGAAGTTTTCCCTTATTTTTATCCATATTATGAACACTGGTCTAACAGGGAGAAATTTGCAAGTCTGGCAAAAGCGGGAGACTATCTCGTGCAGAGGGCCTGTTAAATCCCTTGTCTGATCAATGCAATAAACCCAGTCACAAGGAGGGGAGCAGAAACCCCTTCCTCCCCCCTCCCCAACAATAACCCCACATCCGCCAAGTGTCCATCATTCAATCTCCACAGCCCTGCAACAATATAACAATTCCTCTAAAATAACGCTTCATCAGCATTTGCAGCAAGTATTCAACTGACTCACATAAACACATTGCTGAATACTTTAGGCCCATCATTGGGCACATTGTCACTGACTTTTAACCAGCTGCGTTTAAACCGTTCCCAAGAACTTTCGCCCAAACACTTGACTGGATTGCCGAAGGAAAATGAAACCTTGTGTTTATTCTTAATTTGACATCTCGAGTGCAGCCGGGCTTGGGGTACCAGAGAGTGGGACGGTCAAAGGGATGTTTATTCTGTGACCGAGCAGGATGACATTGGATTTGGGGAGGAGGGGGGAAGAGGGCTTTGGCCAAAATGAACAGAACAGAGGAAATCATTACTGCAGCAACAAGAGGGAAAGAAAGAAACAGCTGGAAACCCAGCGGTAAATGCTAAAAGCAGACAGAGTGAAAAGGGCAGGTTATCCTCTGGGATTGTGAGGCCTTTGGCCAATTGGCTCTCTCTGAATCATTGATGTGTTCTTTCTGTACCTTCACACCGCTGAAGCTGTGGACTGACAGCCTGTGCACCACTGATAGCACTTTTTCCACCTCCCACCACAATTCTAACTGCCCTGCATTCATCCAGATTCCTGCTTCTTCCCCCTACCCCCCTCACTGAAATATTAAAAACTGTCCTTACGCCGGAGTTCAGTTTTGCTTTATATTGTCCAAACCTTCTTTATTATACCGGGTTGCTCAGCACTCCAACCGGCAGCCTTCGGGGTCATTTAGAACCTTGAATCTTTGGTCTGACGGAAGTCCTGACTTCCTCCAAACCGATATTTCTATAGACGCGCCAAACATGTTCAATTCAGAAGTGTTTACCGGTAAATTAAATATTATACATAAAAAAGTATCTTTAAACTTAAAATAACTACAATTATGATTTTATTGACAGCTGTCTATTTGCGAATCATAAGGAGTTTGGGGTCGTGGGGAAGGGAGGTTTATAGCTGATTGGAGACTTTTGGTTTACATTTGAAGGCGCCTTGCTGCTTTGCTGGATTTACTGCCTTTAGAGACTTGTTGTCATTTTCTGCTGAGAAAAATGAGAAGGACGAAGGGGAAAAAAGTGGTAGGGGAGGGGAGGGGGAGGGAGAAGACCGCCCCCTTTATTTAAAGGGACAGCGCTGTCTCACTTTGCATTGCCTTCGAAGAATTGCAAGTGCTTATTTTGTACCACTGGGAATGCGTGAACCTCTGGCGTCTGTGAGAGAGAAACAATGTCAAAGTCCAAGCCAATTCAAAGTTTTCTGTTGGTGAACTAACTGTTGGTGAAAAGTAACTTTGAATGATCTTTAATTTTAAACAAATTGTTGCTTAAGAAAGTAAAAATGAGAGAAAACAAGACTGTCGGCGGGAGGAATTCCCCGAAGTCAATTGACCTTTGAACGTCTGCACAGTTTAAAAAACACAAATGTTTTTTTTTCCTTAAAGGAATGGTTGGGTTTAACCTGACATTGACGGGAAGGTTAGGAACAACACCGTAAAAGGGGAAGGCAACACATGGTCATCCTAGAGGGTTAACCGGCAGACAGGGTGAGACAAAGGCCTCGACATTTTTAGTTCGGTAGGTAGAAATACAAAAATAAATAGCGAGCCTCCTGAAGTGTGTGGGCTAGGAGCTGGAGAGGCCATTCAGCCCCTCGAGCCTGTTCCGTCATTCAGTAGACCCTGCATCAACTCTACTTTCCAATCCTATCTCCATCCTCACCCAGTGGATGGGTGATGGTATCTCCCACTTCTCAGTGCTGGGATTGTTCCAGGAAACTGACCCGGGGCGTTCAGCCCTTTTGGGACGAGAGTATGAAGCCTTCTTCCTTGACCTTGCTCCCAAACCTGTGGATTAGTAAATCCCCATCACCTTCCTCGATCTGGGCCCAGTACCAGTAACCCGGAAAGCTGGACTAATAACCCAGGGACATTGGGTCAGCAGTGGAGTTTAAATCCAGCTCACACTTAAATCAGAGAAAACTCCAAGTGCGTAAGTGCTGAGGAGAGCAGTGGCCCCCACCCCACACTAATTCCAGCCCCCCGCCCCCCACCAACATTGCCCTGGGCAACTTTAACCTTTGGGCCTCATTGCATGCTCAAGCCCAGGAAAGTGAAATCACCACACCTCCCATCAGGTGTTAACGCTGGGTGTGAGGAGAGGGGTAACCCCCCTCCCCCCTCCCCCCCACCCCCGAACATGGACATGGGGCAGTAATTCTCAACTGTCACTCTGCTGCCGACAAGGAGAAGAAACAAGATTCAATAAACTGTGTAAATGGTTTGACGGGACGAAATTGACTGGGGTAAACACTACTGGAATAACTCTGTCCTTATTTCTGTGTAAATAGAAACTCGTTGCTTTAGTTATCCTTCACCAATTGTTTGTCACTACCTTGCTGTGCCTACATTGAATCCGACCATCTTTTCTGCCTCTCTCTGTTAGATTCGATTTTTGGAACAAAATCATACGCTTTATTTATAAGCAACAACTCTTGTGTGTGTATGTGTGTGTATAGATTGTAAATGTAATATATATACCGTTAAAAACCTGAAATCGCAATTTGTTTGCCTCACTGAATTCACTTTAAGAGAATAAAGTAGCATGTCACTTTTTGTAATAGTTTTTTCTAACTGCTCCAAGGAATTCAGGAAACACGATGTTAAAAGGGCTATTTTTCATTTCCCTATGCAAAGATGTGCTGCCGTGGTGATGTCTGAAGATGTACAATTTGAGAAACCGTACAGACACTATATTAAAGAAATGTTTAGAGTTTACACAGAGAGGATGATGGACCTCTCGAAGTTAATACTGTATTTCCACCAATGTGATTGTGATTTTAGAAGTAATGAATTTCATATACCATATATATATATATATATACAGAGAGAGAGCATTAAAATATATGTTTGAAAGAACCCTTCGCTGAAATATTACTGTGTTTTTAAAAAGGGAGATAATAATATAGATCTCCTGCTGTAGAAACTATGACTAAACGATTTGTGAATTACAATTCTCTGCTCCTATTTAAAGACCTCAATACATTTCATAGAGGCGACAAGCTGGAAATGTTTAAACTTGGCAGTTTACAAGATGGAGGTGGGGGGAGGGTGCGGAGGAAAGAGGAAGGGGGGGTTTTAATTCATACATTCAGGGTTTATCCTGACGAGGAATGTAGAATGTGCTTTTTTATTTCTCCCTTTATAAAAGGAAATTTCCCTTTCTCGTAGCTTGCGTTCCGGGAGTGACCCCCTCCCCCTCCCCCTCCACCTCCCCCCTCAGTCCATCCCTTCCAACCTCTCTCCTGCTCAGGTTAAGTCACTGGCCACTAGATTCCAGCTCGGGCCTGCGGAGGCTTGGGCCTCCCCCCCAATTCCTTTCCCTTTTGATGCACCATCAATCGAGCAAAGACTAGTTTGTATGCAAGAACAAATTGGCTTTTATTAGCCAAAGACTTGGAGCACTCCCACGCCGATGAACTGGTCCAGACTGAGGCAGGGGGGTGGGGAGCAGTCGCCTTTATACCTGGACCGGGGGGGGGGGGGGAGGAGTCTCGGGTAGGGCCGGCAGGGATGTGTCCAGGCATGTCACATATACAGGTAATAAGCTAACAGTGGTTTACCGCACCTTTATGTAGGGGGAATTGTTGCGTTTAGCAGCTTACACAGTTGAAAATAGGCAGCAGGATACACACAAGGACAGTGTTTGGGTATAAAATAATTTGCGTATAAAAATCTGTGGATTATTTGAGGAAGTGAGTTGAACGGAAGGAGAAGATCCACAGTTGAGCGGTCGGGGGTAAATAGGGTTGAAGGAGAAAGGTGTCGATATTTCCCTGTTGTGAGGACACAGGGAGGTTTGCCCGGTGAGGATATCACTGAAAAAAAGAGACATGTTGTTGAAGCTTTTTATTTTACACATCAGGACAGATGCAAGAATGTCAAATTTCAAAGGCAGCAACAATTTATACTGCAGGAGAAAAGGGTGCTGATTGGTTAGCAAGTTGGTTTTGATTGATCGAGGCCACGTGGTACATTTGACAGTGCCCACATGGTACATCTTACCCTAGTGATGTGATACATCTTACAGTACCCACAATGTGCATCTTAGTGCCCACATAGTACACCTAACAATCTCCTCCAGGCACATCTGACAGTACCCACATGAGATAGCTTACAATGCTCATACTGTATATGTCACAGTGCCCACATTACATCCTATAATGCCTACATGGTACATTTCACAATACCCATATTACACCACATACCGCCCATGCTACATCTTATAGTGCCAATCTGGTACATCCAAAGATGTGCAGGTTAGATGGATTGGCCATGCTAAATTGCCCCTTAGTGTTCCAAGATGTGTAGGTGATTGGAATTAGCGGGACAAATAGGTGGGGCTACAGGGATAGGGCCTGAGTGAGATGCTGTCGGAGAGTCAGTGCAGACTCGACAGCCAAATGGCCTCCTTCTGCACTGTATGGATTCTATGTCAGTTCTCACATGTCACATTCGGCAGTGACCACATGTTACATCTTACAATATCCACGTTACATCCTACAGTGTCCTCAGGTACATCACTTTTCATTAAAATAGGAGACATTGATTTCATGCTAACCTGTTTAATTGTCCATTAGTAATAGTGCATGGTGTGATTTCAGCTCCTCTGCTGTTTTCTCTAGATTGAGAAGCTCAGGAGGAGGGTCAGAGCCCATGGTGTAAGTGGGAGGGACAGCTGAAAATGGCAGGAGACAATCAGGAAGTTGTTGATACAAACTTGGGTTTTGAAAGGGGGTGGGAGGTGGAAAGAAATTATGTCAGGAGGGTGAGTTCCACAGATTTGACTTAAAGGATCTCCTGTTACTGCACGAGGTGACTCTTGGATTTCAATACAAGGCAGAGAAAGATTGGAGATCTTGATGTAGGCGTGGAGGGTGGAATAGATACTTAGTGTACCACTCCAGTTTAGAAAAACCAAAAAAAAGTATATATCTCAGAATTCATTGCCTCACTCTCCCTTCCTGCTCCGACCTCCTCCTGACAATTTGGATCTTCCCCTAAAAGGAACTGTGAAAACAGATTTGAAGGCAGACTGGCTGTCAATCCAGAGCAAGAAACAATGAATAGATCTGTGAATGCTCTGAACTACCCTCGCCTTTAAAATGAAATTACCATGGGTGCGCTGTTCCTTCTTTTTGCTTGGCAGCTGATGAAGGGGAGTGGGGGGGGGGGGGGGGGGGGGGGGGAGGGGAAGGGGGGGAGGGAGTTAATTGGGGAGAGGGGTAATGAAGACAGTCGGATTTTCTTAAAGGACCACTGCCTTCCCAGAGGAGTGACTGTCAAATACGTTCATTTGTTTTGTCACAAGGACAGCAGCATTTCCATGATATGTCGGGAGCTGGTGATGAATTTCCACTTGGTCGCGTGACATTCCTTCATCTCTTTGCAGTCAGAGAGGTGAAAAGTTGTTTTTTGTTCTTTCACGGGATATGGGTGTCATTGGCTGGGTCAGGATTTATTGCCCATCCCTAATTGCCCCTTGAGATGGTGGTGGTGAGCCTCCTTCTTGCACTGCCACAGTCTATTTGATGTAGGTCATAGAATCATAGAATCCCTACAGTACAGAAGGAGGCCATTCGGCCCATCGAGTCTGTACCGATCATAATCCCATCCAGGCCCTATTCCCATAACCCCACGCATCTACCCTGCTAATCCCCCTGACACTCGGGTCAATTTAGCATGGCCAATCCATCTAACCCGCACATCTTTGGAGTGTGGGAGGAAACCAGAGCACCTAGACATGGGGAGAATCTGCAAACTCCACACAGACAGTGACCCAAGGCCGGAATTGAACCCAGGACCCTGGCGCTATGAGGCAGCAGTGCTAACCATTGTGCTGCCCTTAACGATGGCTTGTTGGTCTAGAGGCATGATTCTCACTTTGGGTGTTAAAATCCACAAGCTCGCGAGAGGACCTGTGTTCAAATCCTGGACAAGCCCTTGTCTTGTAATGGACAAGTCGTGGATTTTTCTTTTTGGGTGGCACAGTAGCACAGTAGTTAGCAGTGCTGCCTCACAGCGCCAAGGACCCGGGTTCGATTCCAGCCTCGGGTCACTGTCTGTGTGGAGTTTGCACATCCTCCCCGTGTCTGCGTGGATTTCCTCCGGATGCTCCGGTTTCCTCCCGCACTCCAAAGATGTGCAGGTTAGGTTGATTGCCATGCTAAATTGACCTTAGTATCAGGGGGATTAGCAGGATAAATATGTGGGGTTACGGAGTTAGGACCTAGATGGGATTGTTGTGGCGCAGACTCGGTGGGCTGAATGGCCTCCTACTGCACTGTAGGGATTCTATGATTCCATGAATAGTTACCCTCACTATACTGTCTCATCTTTTTCAAAGGGCCAGCATAGGTTTAATGGGCCCAATGACACCTCTCCCCCACAACCCCACCCTCCTCCTTCCTCTGCTCTCCCCTCCCACACCCATTCTATGTTCTGTGATTGTGAGATAACATTTTCAAAATTTTGAGCAGATTTTAAATGAAATATTCTCTGAAGAAATGTCACAATTTCTAATGCCAATTTCATTGGAACATGATGATGCATTGACTTACTACCAGGACAAATAATGATGCATCCAAGTCAGTTTCATATTTTTTTTAAAACAAATATATATATATATATATATATATATCTAAATGCCAACTGTGAAATTAACACAGAAATTTCATTCATGGGCAATTGAAAATCTATTTATAACTGTTGGAATAAATTGTTCGTCATTTGTCAAAATGATGTAATTGTTAGCAAAAATATATTCTGATTTATAATCAATACAGAGAACAATGCTAAGGATTTTTTTGCCTGTTGGTTTTCAGGTACAAGAAGGCTGTCTCCTAATGTACAGTTTTTGCCAATTTTCAATGTAACATTAAGCACCATGTAAATAAATTGCTTGTTGAGAAAAGAAAACTTGCCTCTTGGTCATTGAGTCACATTTAGTGCAAAACATTTATTCAGCTGTTTTTCACATTGAAACAACCCAAAGTTTTACTCTCAAAATGCATTAATTGTTGCTTGTCGGAAAGCAAGTGTATCTTGTATTTTTTATGCCTGAAATGTGTGTCAGCCGGACTGAGTTGTCTCTGAATCACAAGGTTCTGGGTCTGAGTTCTACTTGAGGGTTTTAACAAAAATCTAGGCTGACGGTACAGTACCATTGAATGATCAAACCTGACCTTATAATTTCATAATTTTTGTCCTGGTTTTACATTGGGCTAAAATCAAATGTCAGATCAAGCCCAAGATGGGGTGCAATGCCTTATCTTGTCAGCTTGGATCCCGTATGTCTCTCTTGTTGGGACCATGAATTGGATTCAATCTGAATTTGAATTTGGTTTTCAGAACAAGCAAGGAATGGATTTGAATTTGCCCAGTCCATTCTGAGCATTGACTTTGTACTTTTCAGGATGGACCAAAAGCAAATGTCCTGGTTTCAATCTGGCCTGCTCCTTTCAAAGATCAATTATTCTTTCCTGAGGTGCCATGCTCAGACTGAATGCAATAGTCTGGAATGGGATTTAGCAAGTGCTCCTGGCCACTGAGGGCAGCTGAAGATTGGCAATAAAAAAGCAGCCTTGCCCCCTTTACCCAAAGCCCCTCTCACCAAGTCCATGCCAGCTCCCTGTTGAACAATGAAATTGTTCCCCTTTTTCCCTCTACCCCCGTAGGCCTGAAAGTTTATTTTCCACAAGCTGCCATCCAATTAACCATCATTCACTCTCTCCACTTTCACTGCCCTTGCAAGCAGTAAGCTCCAATTATTTTGGTAAAAGGTGAACCCTCCCAAATGCACAAACATGATGCCACAGAGTGGTAAATTGCAGCACTGCACCCATTCTTGACCAGGTCACCTCATCTTTAGATCATACAGCAAACACTTCAGGTGAAAAAAAAGAACTGAAATGCAGCTATTCAAAAACTTCCCTGAAATATGTCGTTGTTTCAAAGTCAGCTCACTGTCTTTATTTGACGGTCCCAGTCCCTATCCCCTTACACCAGAATGTTTGTCTCCCCTCCACCCAGAAGTGCTGCTGGATTTATCTCACCTTTTGCAGTTGCCTCGAGAAGAGAAATTATTAGAGAGCACCGGAAATAACAGCTCATGACCCTCTGCAATGTTCACCATTATCTCTGCATCCCACCCCACTTTCTACCAGAGACCTCACTACTTCCTCCTCTCCGTCCTGGGGTTTCAGATTCCCAGCATGAGTAAAGTAAAGTTTATTTATTAGTCACAAGTAAGGCTTACATTAACACTGCAATGAAGTTACTGTGAAATTCCCCTAGTCACCACAGTTCGGGTCAATGCACCTAACCAGCTCGTCTTTCAGAATGTAGGAAGAAACCGGAGCACCCGGAGAAAACCCAAGCAGACACAGGGAGAATGTGCAAACTCCACACAGACAGTGACCCAAGCTGGGAATGGAATCCGGGTCCCTGGCGCTGTGATGCAGCAGTGCTAACCACAGTGCCACCCAGTGATCTTCCCTGATGCTTCATTTATAAATCGCCCACCTTATTATTTTGATGAGTGGCTAGTCGCACATTAACTGGGATTTGTTACGTTCCCACAGAAGGTGACAGCAGAACAACATTCAGCCTCCAGTCAACAAGTTACTTTACTCCCACTTAATTTTGCCAACATTTGCTCTTTACAACTCAGCATTGGTATCTGTGTTGATACCTTGTTTTAATGGCAGGAATTAATCATACATTGCTGGAAAGAATATCAACACTTTACAGGATATCTGAGACAGGTTAACAAACCTCCTGCAGAGTGAAAGGGAAAAAAAAAGATGATGAGTCACATGACGAGGTTGCGAAGATCACGTGAGTCATACATCACAGCACCGCGGTCCAATCAGTGGCGGTAGGATTTAAATCCTCTCCTCCCAGCTTCCTCGCTTCCTGAGCATTTCCAACATTTCCATTTTTAGTTCCAACTTCTCATCACTACTTTAAACGGGACCCAGAAAAATAGATTAGAACTGTGCTTTAAAAACAGTAATGACTTCCGCATGATTGTTTTGGTAGATTGGATCACGAAAGATAGAGTATCAGATCCAATAAGTCTGGGATATTAAGATATTTTGACCAGGACACTGACTGCGGTGCTGATTCCGCCTGGTTAATAGTGTTGGAACCGGGAACAGCCGCGGTTATGAGATATGACCCTCCCATAATGCCCTGCGGTAATGGTGGCGGCCTCTCCCACAATGCCACGCGGCTGGGAAAGAGGCCTATGGACGGAGTGGGCGGAGAGCATTGTGGGAAGGCGGCGAGGCCTGGGTAGTCAGCCGGGGATCGCGGAGACAGGTGGGTGCAGAGTCGGGGGCTGCTCCCGGCATCCCCTCCCGGGGCAAGCTGGCCCCTCCCCGGTGTTCCCGTCCGCCCCACCCCAGGGACCGGCACCCTCTGCATCGCCACAGCTCCTGTTGAGAGTCAGCCCCGGGTCACTGGGTCAGGAGGCTCTGAGTTCAAGTCCCATTGCAGCCCTGAGAGAGTGTCTGCCTAATGCTCTGCACAAAGAGCAATAGGAGCAGGAGGAGGCCATTCGGCCCTTCGAACCTGCCCTGCTATTCAATATGATCATGGCTGATCATCCAACTCAGTAGCCTGAGCCCACCTCCCACCCACCCTATATCCTTTGATCCCTTTTTAGCCCCAAGAGCTATATTTATATGATTTGATTTATTATTGCCACATGTATTAACATACAGTGAAAAGTATTGTTTCTTGCGCGGTATGCAGACAAAACATACCGTTCATAGAGAAGGAAAGGAGACAGTGCAGAATGTAGTGTTACAGTCATAGCTAGGGTGCAGAGAAAGATCAACTTAATGCAAGGTAGGTCCATTCAAAAGTCTGACAGTAGCAGGGAAGAAGCTGTTCTTGAGTCGGTTGGTACGTGACCTCAGACTTTTGTATCTTTTTCCCAACGGAAGAAGGTGGAAGAGAGAATGTCTGAGGTGCTACTGCTTCTTGGAAACATAGTGTTTTGGCCTCAGCTGCTTTCTATGGTAGTGAGTTCTACAGGCTGACCACTCTCTGGGTGAAGAAATTTCTCCTCATTGAGTTATGACAGTGCAGAAAGAGAGCATTTGGCCTTTGGCGTCTGCACTGATTCTCCGAAAGAGCATCTTATCCAGGCGTCCCCCCCTTTCTTCAAATTATATAGAATCGTAGAATCCCTATAGTGCAGAAGGAGGCCATCCGGTCCATCGAGTCTGCACCGACCACAATCCCCACAATCCCACCCAGGCCCTATTCCCCATTACCCCTTGCATTTACCCTGCTAATTCCCCTGACACTAAGAGTCAGTTTAACACATGGCCAATCAACCTAAACCGCACATCTTTGGCGTGTGGGAGGAAACTGGAGTACCTGGGGGAAACCCACGCAGGCACAGGGAGAACGTGCAAACTCCACACAGACAGTGACCCAAGCCAGGAATTGAACCCAGGTCCCTGGTGCTGTGAGGCAGCAGTGCTAACCACTGTGCCATCACGCCGCCCCTAATCATAAAATCCCTACAATGCAGAATGAGATCATTCAGCCCATCGAGCCTGCACTGACCACAATTCCACCCAGGCCCAATTTCTGTAAACCCACATATTTAACCTGCTAATCCCCCTGGCACTAGGATCAATTCAGCATGGCCAATCAACCTAACCCGCAAAGATGTGGGAGGAAACCGGAGCACCCAGAGGAAACCCATAAAGACACAAGGAGAATGTGCAAACTTCACACAGACAGTGACCCGAGACTGCAATTGAACCTGAGTCCCTGGCGATGTGAGGCAGCAGTGCTAACCACTGTGCCACCCATGCTTGCCTTCATCAGCTGGGGCATTGAATACAGGAGTTGGGAAATCATGTTGCAGTTGAATAGGGAGGTAATAGAGGGATACGGTCTGAGTAATGGCAGACGGTTTTTGTTTAGTTAGGGCATCATGATTGGCACAGTCTTGGAGGGCCGAAGGGCCCATTCCTGTGCTGTACTTTTCTTTGTTCTTAGAAAGATTGGATAAGCTGGGGTTGTCCTCCTCGGATGAGAGGAGGCTGAGTGGAGATTTGATTGAGGTGTAAAAGATTGTGAAGGGCCTGGTTGGAGTGGATAGGAATGGCTTGTTTCCCTGAGCAGACAGGCCAGTGAGTCGAGGGCATTGATTTAAAGTGATTGTTAGAAAGTTTAGAGGGGCGATGAGGAAAGGTTCTTTCACCCAGAATGTTGTAGGGGTCTGGAAGCCACTGCCTGAAAGGCTAGCAGAGATAGAAACCCTCAACTCATTTAAGTATCTGGATTTCCTCCCTAAGTTCGGTAACCTGGAGAGTCACGGACCAAATGCTGGAAAATAGGATTGGTTTGGATGGCTTGTTTTTCTGCTGGTGCAGACACAATGGACAGAGTGGCCTCATTCTGTGCTGTAAAAGTTTCTAAGTATCTGAAAAGGTGAAATGTTCAGGGATGTGGGGAAGGGACAGTACAGTGATTTGCTCCTTAGGAGAGCCAGAATGAACATGGTGGGCTGAATGGCCTTTGGCATTATAACGATTCTTGGATGAATGAAATGTATGTTTGTGTGCATTTTCTCCCCTGCAGCTCAGAAATCTTGGAGAATTCATTTGGACTGGAATCTTCCTGGTGCATCGTTAAGCAAGGCTGTGCCATTGAGGGGCCTGATGCCTCTGTGTGTGGAACATGCTGATTATTGGTCGGACTCTCTTCATCACCTTGAATGCCACTGGCAGCCGATCTCGCACATTGAGCTGTCTCGCAAAGCACTTGCTCCCGTGCGTCAGGAGGTGTTTTCAGCTGAAGGTCAGGCATGGATTTCAGAGGCCCCTGTCCGCCAACCTCCCTGCTGGCACTCCGGAGCCTGCTCGTGCCTTCAGTGCCAGTGTGCAGGTGGTGGAAGGACTCTTTGAGCGGAGCTCGCTACAGCGTTACCTGAGAGACCTGGAACAGGAGCACACGGAGTCTGTGCGGAGGCTCAATTCTACCCAGGCTTCTCTGGAGGGGGGTGAGGAAGAAGAAAGGGTGAAAGTGTTGAGGAGGAGAGTGACTGAACTGACACCGGTGACAATGGAATTGCAGCAACTGAGGATGAAAATGCAGGATCTAGAGGATATTGAGAGCTTGCTGAAAGGTAAAAGACACATTTCATTTACCACTTGCTTCAGGGCTTGTATTCCCTGTGAAGCTGTTTTTAATACTCCCTGAACAAATTCCTCCTCATCACGTCTGTAACAGCTAAACTTGCAAACTGACTGTGAATAACATCAGGGGAGATCTGTCCCTGCATTAGTAAGAAGTCTCACAACACCAGGTTAAAGTCCAACAGGTTTATTTGGTAGCACGAGCCACAAAAGCTTTCGGAGCGCTGCCCCTTCATCAGGTGAGTGGGAGTTCTGTTCACAAACAGGGCATATATAGATTCAAACTCAATTTACAAAATAATGGTTGGAATGCGAGTCTTTACAAGTAATCAAGTCTTAAAGGTACAGACAATGTGAGTGGAGAGAGGGTTAAGCACAGGTTAAAGAGATGTGTATTGTCTCCAGACAGGACAGTTAGTGAGATTTTGCAAGCCCAGGCAGGTCGTGGGGGTTACAGATAGTGTGACATGAACCCAAGATCTTGGATGAGGCTGTCCTCATGTGCGGAACTTGGCTATCAGTCTCTGCTCAGTTGTCGTGTGTCGTGAAGGCCGCCTTGGAGAACGCTTACCCAAAGATCCGAGGCCGAATGCCCGTGACCGCTGAAATGCTCCCCAACAGGAAGAGAACACTCTTGCCTGGAGATTGTCGAGCGGTGTTCATTCATCCGTTGTCATAGCGTTTGCATGGTCTCCCCAATGTACCATGCCTCGGGACATTCTTTCCTGCAGCGTATCAGGTAGACAACGTTGGCTGAGTTGCAAGTGTATGTACTGTGTACCTGGTGGATGATGTTCTCACATGAGATGATGGCATCGTGTCAATGATCTGGCATGTCTTGCAGAGGTTGCTGTGGCAGGGTTGTGTGGTGTCGTGGTCACTGTTCTCCTGAAGGCTGGGTAGTTTGCTGCAGGCAATAGTCTGTTTGAGGTTGTGCGGTTGTTTGAAGGCAAGAAGTGGGAGTGTGGGGCTGGCCTTGGCGAGATGTTCATCTTCATCGATGACATGTTGAAGGCTCCGGAGAAGATGTTGTAGCTTCTCCGCTCCGGGGAAGTACTGAACAACGAAGGGTACTCTGTCCGCCGTGTCACGTGTTTGTCTTCTGAGGAGGGCGGTGCGGTTTTTCGCTGTGGCACGTCGGAACTGTCGATCGATGAGTCGAGCGCCATATCCTGTTCTTATGAGGGCATCTTTCAGCGTCTGGAGGTGTCTCTTGCAATCCTCTTCATCTGAGCAGATCCCCTGTATACGGAGGGCTTGTCCGTAGGGGATGGCTTCTTTAATGTGTTTAGGGTGGAAGCTGGAGAAGTGGAGCATGTGAGGTTATCCGTGGGCTTGCGGTACAGTGAAGTGTTGAGGACTACAGATTACGAACCCACTCAGGTCAACCTCTAACACAGACTACGCTGAGAGACTTTGCCATCGCACCTCTCTCACACTCCTCAACCACCTCATACACCAGCTCTACAGCAAACCCCACATCCTGGAAACCAAGATAGAGTCCATATTCTCAACTTGTGCTCAGGACGCAGACCAGCTGCGAAACTCTGCCAGGCAGATGAGACAAAGGAACTACACCATCTACATGCACTCCAAGAACAGGAAACTTGAGCAACTCGGCATCACCACCAGCAGCAACCAAGCCTCCCCCGGTACCACAGTAGAAAACAGCATCACTGCAGGAAAGTCCATTGTCAACTTGTCGGACTACACACTTCAACCAGATAAAATCGAAGTTCTCAGCCGAGGGCTCAATTTTTGCCCCACCACCAAAATAGACCCCATCAGTCTCGCAGCAGACACACAGGAATTCATCAGGCGAATGAGGCTGCGGGAGTTCTTCCACAAACCCCAAGAGGCCAACAGCGAACACAATGAGACAGCCAATGAACCAGAACAGCCGACAGAGAGATCCACGATGCAGCAACCGAAGAGGAAAGAGTTGAATTGGACTTCTCTGGAAGGCCGCTGCCCTCGACTTGACGTGTATGCCCAAGCCATCAGGAGGTGCGTAAATGCCAGATTCATCAGCCGCAGTCACAAGACAGCCCTGAACATCACCCAAGCACAACGCAATGCCATCCGCGCGCTCAAGACCAACCGCAACATTGTCATCAAACCAGCAGACAAAGGAGGAGCCATCGTCATACTGAACACAACGGATTACTACAAAGAAGTGTACCGACAACTGAACAACGAGGAACACTACAGACAGTTACCCGCAGATCCGACCAAAGAACACACCCGTCAACTCAACAGACTGATCAAGACCTTTGATCTGGACCTTCAGCGCACCCTCCGTGCTCTCATCCCACGTACTCCCCGCATTGGAGATTTCTTCTGCCTCCCGAAGATACACAAGGCCAACACAACTGGCCACCCCATCATATTGGATAATGGGACCCTCTGCGAGAACCTCTCCGGCTATGTCGAGGGCATCCTGAAACCCATTGTACAAAGAACCCCCAGCTTTTGTCGCGGCACTACGGACTTCCTACAGAAACTCAGCACACATGGAGCAGTTTAACCAGGAGCACTCCTCATCACAATGGATGTCTCGGCACTCTACACCAGCATCCCCCACGATGATGGCATTGCTGTAACGGCCTCAGTACTCAATGCCGTCAACTGCCAGTTTCCAGATGCAATTTTACAACTCATCCGCTTCATCCTGGACCACAATGTCTTCACCTTCAACAACCGGTTCTTCATCCAGACACATGGAACAGCCATGGGGACCAAATTCACACCTCAATATGCCAACATCTTCATGCACAGGTTCGAATAAGACCTCTTCACCGCATGGGACCTTCAACCGATGCTATACACTAGATACATCGATGGCATTTTCTTCCTTTGGACTCGTGGTGAACAATCACTGAAACAACTCTATGACGACATCAACAAGTTCCATCCCACCATCAGACTCACCATGGACTACTCTCCGGAATCGGTTGCATTCTTGGACACACGCATTTCCATCAAGGACGGTCACCTCAGCACTTCACTGTACCGCAAGCCCACGGATAACCTCACGATGCTCCACTTCTCCAGCTTCCACCCTAAACACGTTAAAGAAGCCATCCCCTACGGACAAGCCCTCCATATACACAGGATCTGCTCAGATGAGGAGGATCGCAACAGACACCTCCAGACACTGAAAGATGTCCTCATAAGAACAGGATATGGCGCTCGACTCATCGATCGACAGTTCCGACGCGCCACAGCGAAAAACTGCACTGACCTCCTCAGAAGACAAACACGGGACATGACGGACAGAGTACCCTTCGTCGTCCAGTACTTCCCCGGAGCGGAGAAGCTACGGCATCTCCTCCGGAACCTTCAACATGTCATCGATGAAGACGAACATCTCGTCAAGGCCGTCCCCACAGCCCCACTTCTTGCCTTCAAACAACCGCACAACCTCAAACAGACTATTGCCCGCAGCAAACTACCCAGCCTTCAAACTACCCAGCCTGCAAGACGTGCCGGATCATCGATACGGATGCCATCATCTCACGTGAGAACACCATCCACCAAGTACACGGTACATACATTTGCAACTCGGCCAACGTTGTCTACCTTATACGCTGCAGGAAAGGATATCCCGAGGCATGGTACATTGGGGAGACCATGCAGACGCTACGACAACGGATGAATGAACACCGCTTGACAATCACCAGGCAAGACTGTTCTCTTCCTGTTGGGGAACACTTCAGCGGTCACGGGCATTCGGCCTCTGATCTTCGGGTAAGTGTTCTCCAGGGCGGCCTTCATGACACATGACAATGCAGAGTCGCTGAGCAGAGACTGATAGCCAAGTTCCGCACACATGAGGATGGCCACAACCGGGATCTTGGGTTTGTGTCACACTATCTGTAACCCCCACGACTTGCCTGGGCTTGCAAAATCTCACTAACTGTCCTGGCTGGAGACAATTCACATCTCAACCTGTGCTTAACCCTCTCTCCACCCACATTGTCTGTACCTTTCAGACTTGATTACCTGTAAAGACTCGCATTCCAACCATTATTTTGTAAATTGAGTTTGTGTCTTTATATGCCCTGTTTGAGAACAGAACTCCCACTCACCTGATGAAGGGGCAGCGCTCCGAAAGCATGTGGCTTGTGCTACCAAATAAACCTGTTGGACTTTAACCTGGTGTTGTGAGACTTCTTACTGTGCTTACCCCAGTCCAACGCCGGCATCTCCACATCATGGTTGTACTCGTTGGAGTTTAGAAGGATGAGGGGTGATCTTATAGAGACATATAAGATAATGAAGGGGCTGGATAGGGTAGAGGTGGAGAGATTCTTTCCACTTAGAAGGGAAACCAGAACTAGAGGGCACAGCCTCAAAATAAGGGGGGGGCCGGTTCAGAACAGAGTTGAGGGGGAACTTCTTCTCTCAGAGGGTAGTGAATCTCTGGAATTCTCTGCCCATTGAAGTGGTGGAGGCTTCCTCGTTGAATATGTTTAAATCACAGGTAGATAGTTTTCTGATCGATAAGGGAATTAGGGGATATGGGGAGCAGGCGGGTAAGTGGAACTGATTCGCTTCAGATCAGCCATGATCTTGTTGAATGGCGGGGCAGGCTCGAAGGGCCAGATGGCCTACTCCTGCTCCTATTTCTTATGTTCTTATGTTCTTATTAGTGCCCATACGTCTCCCTGTGATGATGGTTTTTGATTGAAAGAGAGACTTGTATTTATATAATCGTTTTCACAATGTTCAGAGGTTCCAAAGCACTTTACGACCAATGAAATACTTTTTAAGTGTAGCCACTGTTGTAATGCGGGAAGCGTGGCAACCAACCGATCCCACAAACAGTAATGTGATAATGACCAGATTATCTGGTTTTGCGATAGTGCCATCAGATCATTTATGTCCACCCGAGGCAGAAAGAGCTTTTGTTACATATCCAAACCAGATCCATGGGACCCTCCCACAGCGTAAGACTCCCTCAATGCTGCACTGGGAGTTGGTGCAGATTCAATGGGCCGAATGGTAGCCTCCTGCTTTGTAGAGATTCTAATGTTAGCCTCGATTATCTGCTCTTGGCTCCCGAATGGAACTTAAACCCACACCCTTCTGACCCAGGGATAGGACTGCTCCCTGGCGAGCCGCAGCTTTCCGCTAATCAGTGCGGGGAATGATTTGATGGGGTCGCTGCTGATGTTGTTTAAGACCTGGTTAGATATTGTAAAGTTGCAGGATTGTTCTGCACAAGTTAACCGTCTACACCTTTCTCCACCTTCTGACTCAGTTTCCTTGCAACCCCTATTAATTATCCACTTGCTCCTGTTCAGTTTATGTTACATAAACCGATAACTCCCTCCTTGTGTTTGAAGGACTGTGTTGCTACTGTCTAACTCTTACTCTGTATTGAGCGCTCGGTGTTCGGTGAGATCGGAGTTATAGAAAATGTTGGTCATTTTCCTGTTACAGATGAGGATGCTGATTTGAAGAAACTTGCTGAAAGTGAAGAGAGCTCTTGCCTGGAAACCATCCGTGCTCTCAAGTCTAAGGTAATAATCAGAGCCCGAATGTTCAATTGCCGGAAAAGTGAGAAGCAGGGAATGGGAAAAGGGCATTTGGCCCCTTCCAACACCTGGTTGTCTCCGAGTTTCTCGGACAAAGTTGGGAAAGGCGATGAGGAACTAATGTCCTTTAGGGAAGCAAACCTGCCGTCCCTTACCTGGTCTGGCCTACATGTGACTCCAGGGCCACAGCAATGTGGTTGACTTTTAGCTGCCCTGTGAAATGGCTGATCATGCCACTCAGTTCATGGGCAATTAGAGATGGGCAACAAATGCTGATCTTGCCAGTGACGCCCACATCCCTTGAAAGAATACATTTTTAAAAATCTGTCATTGTGGTTTTAGAGTTGAATGTAGGCCAGACAAAGTAAGGACAACCAATTTCCTTCAGTGAGCTAGATGGATTTGCAATCGATGCAAGTTGTCATGGTGTCATCATGACTGTATGTTTATTCCAGATTTATTATTGAACTAAAATTCTAGTAGCTGCAATAGTGGGATTTGAACCCATGTCTCCAGAGCATTAGCCTGGGCCTCTGCGTTACTAGTCGACTGCCATTACCACTACACCACCATCTCCCCTGACAGTCAACTTAACATCACAAGTGAACATCTCCAACCATGTGAGACTTTTAAAACTTCAGTGAGAGTTTATCTTTGGTGGGCCTCAAAACCGGGCTTTCAGTGAAGAGAATGTTGCTAATGCAGCCATTGAGGAAGGGAGGGTTAATGCTGGTACAAAATTGATGCTGCTTAGTAGAAGTTGAGTGCTGGAGTGATTTGATTTGATTTATTATTGTCACATGAATTAGTATGCAGTGAAAAGTATTGTTTCTTGCGCGCTATACAAAGCATACCGTTCATAGAGAAGGAAAGGAGAGAGTGTAGAATGTAGTGTTACAGTCTTGGCTAGAGTGTAGAGAAAGATCAACTTAATGCGAGGTAGGTCCATTCATCCTCACAATGAAGAGGAAGCTTTCTGGAGGATCATTCCAGAGGTTGCGACGGGGAACGTGTTTGGAAGGCTTGGCCAGTTGGTAGACCTTCTCTCATCTCCAGCTTCTGGTGGTTTTGAAATGTTATTTTTCTTTTATCTCTGTCCTGTGGCCAACCCGCCCACCACCCTCCCTCATTTCAGATCATTTCACTCCTAATCCCGCCTGAAGAAGCAGATGACAACGACCTGATCCTGGAGGTGACAGCAGGGGTTGGGGGACAGGAGTCCATGCTGTTCACTGCAGAGATGTTCCAAATGTACCAGAGCTACGCGGCCTACAAGAACTGGCATTTTGAGGTCCTGGAGTACTGCCACAGTGATCTAGGTACACAGTGCTACTTCCAAATACATGCAGTTCAAGAAGGCGCCTCAGCACCACTCCTCAAGGGCAATTGGGAATAGGCAATAAATGCTGGCCTTGCCAGCAATACCCACGTCCCATCATTTGCAGAGCCTGTGCAGATACGATGAGCCCAAATGGCCTTGTCCCGCACTGTAACAATTCTGTGATTCTTTGGAAGAATTTTCAAAAATACACACTTCACATCCCTGCATGGTCATGCTGCAGGAACACCAAGACTGGAGCTGGAACAGATCCCAGAGATATGGAGATTCCGAGATCTCTTCCAGCCATACAGCCTCCTTCACTCCTCCAATTTGGCCCCGTGAGCATTCCCAAATTTCACCGGTCCATCACTGGCTGAAGAACATGTTACAACGCCAACTTAGAATCATAGGATCCTACTGTGAAGAATGAGGCCATGAGGCCCATCGAGTCTGCACCGACCACAATCCCACCCACACCCCATCCCCACAATCCCATGCATTTTACCCTATCTAGTCCCCCTGACACAAAGGGGCAACTTAGCATAGCCAATCCACCTAACCCGCACATCTTTGGACTTGCATTTATATAATCAGACGGAAAATGCTGGATATACTCAGCAGCTCTGGCAGCACCTGCGCAGAGAGAAACAGAGTTAACGTTTCGAGTCAGGTCAGCAGGACTGATGAAAGGTCCCCGTTTTACCTGATTTTCAGCATCTGCAGGACTTTACTTTTAAACTCGCATTTATTTATTTTTAATTCTTTCTTGGGCTGTTGGTGTCACCAGAATTTCCCTTAAACTGAGTGGCTGGCTAGATCATTTCAGAAGGCAGTTAAGAGCCAACTACAGTGGTGTGGAGTCACATGTAGGCCTGACTGGGTAAGGATGGCAGATTTCCTGCCCTAAAGGGTACTAGATGGGTTTTTACAACAATCAACAATGGTTTCGTGGTCACCATCACTGAGACTAGCTTTATATTGTAGATTATTAACTGCTGCCTTGGTGAGATTTCAACCAATGTCCCCAGAACATTACCTGTCCTTCTGGACAACCAGTCCAGAGACATGAGCACTATGCCATCATCTCCCTTTCCATAGAGCTCTTAATCGAGTCAAAAGGGGAGATACAGAAGTGTCAGAAAGCAAAATTTTCAGTGAGTCGTGAAAGGAGATATTAAATAAGGTGATTAAAATCTTGATCACAAGGTCAGGTTCCACAGAGGAAAGCAAAGTGGGGGGTGGAGGATTTAGGGAGGCAATTCCAGAGCCCAGACAACTGAAGTTATAGCTGCCAATGTTGGCATAACTAAAATTGGGGTAAAAGAGGCCAGAATTGGGGAAGCGCAGATACCCTGGAAGGTTGAGGGACTGGTGAAAGTTATGAGTGAGGGAGAGACCTTGGTAAGGATTTGAACAGAAGGATGAGAATTTTAAATGCAGTTTTACTGTTCCTTTTAAGCTGGTATTAATGGTGGTCTTTGCTCCACAGGGGGTCTGCGGCACGCTACAGCCAGTGTGAGTGGCCAGGAGTCCTACAAGCACATGAAGTACGAGGGGGGAGTGCACAGAGTCCAACGGGTTCCCAAAACAGAAAAACAAGGCAGGACTCATACCAGCACAATGACTGTGGCCATATTACCACAGCCTACTGAGGTACCTACAGTGATCCCCATCAATCCGAGCTGTTTGCTGGTCAAAATGGCAGGAGCTCAAAAGCCTGGCCAAAGATTTTATAAAATGCTTAAAGGAGGAGCGAGAGAGGCCGAGAGGTTCGGGGAGGAAACAGCAAAGCTCGGTCTGTGTCACTGAAAGCACAGCCACAGGTGGTAGAATGATAAAAGGCAGGATGTAAACCAGACCAGCGCTGTTTCACTCTCCACAGAAATGGCCACATGTTATTTATTTGTTTTACTTATTGTGTCACAAGTAGGTTCACATTAACACTGCAATGAAGTTACTGTGAAAATCCCCTAGTCGCCACACTCTGGCGTCTGTTCAGGTACACTGAGCGAGAAATTAGCACGGTCAGTACACCTAACCCTTTCAGACTGTGGGAGGAAACCCATGTAGGCATGGGGTAAATGTGCCAACTCTGCACAGACAGTAACCCAAGCCGTGAATCGAACCCGGGTCCCTGCCGCTGTGAGGCAGCAGTACTAACCACTGTGCCACCGTGCTTTCAGGGTATTTCCAGTATTTTCTGTTTTAATGTACAAATCAGACATGCACAAAAATATTGGAGGATTAGATACAGAGTAAAGCTCCCTCTACACTCTCCCCATCAAACACTCCCAGGACAGGTACAGCATGGGGTTAGATACAGAGTAAAGCTCCTTCTACACTGTCCCCATCAAACACTCCCAGGACAGGTACAGCACTGGGTTAGATACAGAGTAAAGCTCCCTCTACACTCTCCCCATCAAACATTCCCAGGACAGATACAGCATGGGGTTAGATATAGAGTAAAGCTTTTTCTACACTGACCCCATCAAACTCTCCCAGGAGACACTGTTTGAGAACCTGAATTTTTCTAAAAAAAAAACCTTGATTTACCAGTAAATGCATTACAAGACACTACTTGGTAATGATTGCTTGGTCTAGCTTATATGTGACTCCAGTCCCACACCAACATGTTTGACTCCTAATGTTGCCTGAAGTGGCCTATTAAGTCGCTCAGTTAGGACTGTCTTAAAAGAGGCGTGAGAGACGATACAGAAAGTTGGGGATGAGCAAGAGGCTGGAATTTGATCGTCTGGGACTGCCGGACACTGACACGTGGGTTCTACAGTTTGATTAAACAACATTACCTTGATATTCCTCCAATCAGATTGACATGACTATCAATCCCAAAGAGCTGCGGATAGAGACAAAACGTGCGAGTGGCGCTGGGGGTCAGCACGTGAACACGACAGACAGTGCGGTTCGCATTCTGCACATCCCAACAGGTAACGCCCTTACCGAGCTCTTGAGCAGCAGTGCACCTTTGTACAGTGGGTCTACTTTCACTGCCATTTATTGGAAGACCCTGACTGTGACACAGGGAGAAAGCAATAATGTTGTTATTTCTGTTGTGTCTTTTTCTTCGGGAGGGGGGAGCGTCGTCACGGGGTCAGGGTGTGGAAAATGTTGTCCCCGGAATGGGGATGGTCAATGAGGTGGGGATATCAATGGAGAGGAAATGAAACACTTTCCAGCAATGAGTTGGCTGCATGTTTCCTTTTTCACAACAGTGACTACAGTAACTACTTGTGTTTCATGGTCTGCATAGTGCTCTGGGATCCTGGGGCGCTGCATAAACCAGAGATGGTCGTGTAGTAATAATGTCGCTGAATCAGCGATCCAGAAAACTAGGCTAATAGTCTGGTAGCTGGTGGGATTCACACCTGGAATATTAAGCTTGTCTCAGTTATGGTGTCCATGACGTCTTTCATCGATTGTTGTAAAAACCCATCTGGTTCACTAATGTCCCCTGGAGGAGGAAATCTGCTGTCCTTACCTGGTCTGGCCTACGTTTGATTCCAGATCCCAGCAATAGGGATGGGAACATTGGTCACCCATTTCGGACAGAGATGAGGAGAATTTTTTTTTCTGAGTGCCGTGAGTCTTTGCAATTCTCTTCCTCAGAATGCAGCGGAAGCAGAGTCTTTGATTTTTTAAGGCAGAGTTAGATAGTTTATTGATCAACAAGGGGGTGAAAGGTTATCGGGGGGTAGGCAGGAATGTCGGGTTGAGGTTACAATCAGATCAGCCATAATATTGAATGGTGGAGCAGGCAGGAGTGGCCTTACTCCTCCTAATTTGTATGTTTATATGTAATGTGGTTGACTCTTGACTGTGCTCTGAAATATCCTAGCAAGTCATTCGGAACATGGGCAATTAGTGACAGTAACAAATGCTGGTCTTGCCAACAATATCCACATCCCATGAAGTATTTTCATCTAAATAACTGGTTCATTCTGTTGCCCGGCAGGAGTGGTAGCTGAGTGCCAACAGGAAAGGTCACAGCTGAAGAACCGAGAGAAATCAATGCAGATGCTGCGAGCTAAACTATACACCATGAAGCTGGAGGAACAGACTAACAAGCGATATAATGCTCGAAAGATTCAGGTACCTGTGGCCTTGTTGTCAACTCCTCCCATGTCTCTCCCCACCCCCCACTTTACTGCCATCGCTCATACTGCAGCCAGTCACCTCGCCCAGTCTCTGTGTGAGTGCTCAGACAGGTGAGTGTTGGGCTGTTTGACTTGGGAGGAATCACAGGGAACGCAATCCTGGCCCTCATCCGACTCTGCAGGGATTACTGCACTGAGATCCCTCTCTGCTTTTATTTTCCCGTTTCCTGCCTCACTGTTCATGGTCTCAGGATATCCTAAAGTGCTTCGCAGCCAATGAAGTACTTTTGCAGAATAGTCAGTGTTGTGATACAGGTACAGTACCTCAAATCCAGCAACCTTTCAGACTGAGGCTGTACCGGAGATTGGATATTACCAAAATATAAGTCAGGGGGGGGGGGGGGTGGTTTGGGCTGTGGGCTGTTCAGGTCTAGCTGCATTGGGTGGGGTTAAAGGTTGCTTTGAACAAAGGAGAGAGCGGTGTGCAAAGTGACAAAGCTGATAACTAGTTTGGAGCCACACGTGCAGATGCAGCACCTAGCCGAATTGTCCAGGTAAGTGTTTTTTTAAATTTTATTCACTCGCAGTGATGTATGGAGCAGTGTCCAGTTTTTGGACAGCCTGGTCTGAGACACTGTATTAAACAACAAGACCCAGGAATAGAGAGAAGGGTAACTGGAATCTGGTAACTTTAGTTACACCACAGAGGATTTCTAGAATTTTCTGTTTTTATTTCAGATTTCCAGCACCTGCAGGATCATAGAAACCCTACAGTACAGAAAGAGGCCATTCGGCCCATCGAGTCTGCACCGACCACAATCCCACCCAGGCCCTACCCCCATATCCCGACATATTCTACCCGCTAATCCCTCTAATCTACGCATCCCAGGACACTAAGGGGCAATTTTAACATGGCCAATCAACCTAACCCGCACAGAATCACACAGACTCAAAACTTTAACTCTGTTTCTCTCTCCACAGATGCTTCCAGACCTGTTGAGTTTTTCCAGCATTTTCTGTTTTTATTTCGGGTTTCCATCATCTGCAGTATCTTGCTTGTTTAAATAACCAGATTACCTGTTTGAGAATCTTAAAACTTCTAAGGAGGTCGTTTTTTTGTTGTTGCGTCTGCCGACTCTTTGAAAGAGCTCTTTAATTGGTCTCACTCCACAATGTCCCCAGTATTTTCTATATGTATATATTATTTATATATAAATGTTAACAGATTTCTCATTATCACCCCCCTCTTATCATTTAACCACTCTTTAACTCAAATCTCTCCCTTTTGTTTCTTCCCTGATTGAATTTACTTAAAGGCTGCTCGATTCTAAACTCTTCCAGTTGTGACGAAATGTCATGAACCTGAAACACTTTCTTTCTCCACTGTTGCCAGACCTGTTGAATTAATGTTGATTGAGGGGAGAATTTCGCTGCTCTTCAAAATAGAACCAGAAAATCTTCTCTCTCCTCCTGAGGGGGGCAGAGATGGTGCCTCGGTTTAATGCCTCTTACCTGGGGGTGTAATACTCCCTCAGTGCTCCAGGATGGGTGTCTGTGCTTAAGCTCTGGAGTGGGAATTTTCAACCTTATGACTCATAGGGCAAGTATGCTGCTCACAGCTGATAACCTTGTTAAAGTACAAATCTGTTTAAACTCCTTATCTGAGAGCTTTAATACTGAAGTTCCGGAATTGGAGATAGTTTGACAAGTAAAACATGAAGTTTACATTTTTGTACAGCCTATTTTAGAAATATAATCGGGCATGTACATCATAGATTTACGCAGGAGTTATCAGAGATGGGAAGCTACAGTCCTGTGTGGAGATGCGAGATACTTGGGCAGTTGAACAGAAAAGGTTAAGAGGAAATTGAATTGAATTTTTTAGTTGTAGGGTAATGGGTTTCAAGGGATTTGGAGCAAAAGTGTTAAGTGAAACTCAGGTTTAAGCGGCTGAATCGCTTCCTCCTCTTTCTGTGTTTAACACTGGGGTGAAGTTCGAATAAAAGCAAAATACTGTGGATGTTGGAAATCTGAAATAAAAATAGAAAATGCTAGAGAAACTCAGCCGGTCTGGCAGCATCTGTAAGGAGAGAAACAAGAGTGAATGTTTTGTGTCTGAATAATCCGATAGAAGTTCTAATGTTGATTGAGTGATCACACTTGGCCAAATCATTGTGAGGGGAAGTTTATCCTGGAAGTATTGTGATGAAATAGTACATGTAAAAAAAAAGGGGGTAGAAAGAGGCCCTTTGAGCATGTTCTGCCTTTCAGTTCCTTCAGGGCTGATCAGTATCTCCACTCCATTTACCCACCTTGGTTCTGTACTCCTGAATGCCCTCGCTGACAAAAATCCATCATGAAATGTTCAACTGAACCCCACCCCCCCCACCAAGTCTTAGCAGCTTGTCTTGGGGGAGAGCTCCAGATTTCTACTGCCCTCTGTGTGAAAGGCTTCCTCAACTCAAACCCTCCCCAGTTCTACTTTTAAGCTCCCGGCTCCTCTTTCTGTCCGCCCTCACAAAAGGAAATCACTTCAGTCTGTCTGTAAGTTACAAGTTATCCGTCAACTTTACCCCCTCCAATTCTTTCCCCAGATTGGGACCAAGGGAAGGTCGGAAAAAATCCGAACGTACAATTTTCCGCAGGACAGGATTACGGATCATCGGATTGGAAAGTCGCTTCATGACCTGAGGAGCTTCATGATGGGGAAGGAGCTGCTGGATGAGATGGTTGAGGAGCTGAAGGGCTTGGCAGACAGCGAGTCTCTCCTTGAGTTACTGGAACAGCGTTCACCCAGCCAGCAGAGTGAGCACAGGCATCAGTGAGGACTCCATCGAAGGAGGCCATTCGGCCCATCGAGTCTGCACCGACCACAATCCCACCCGTATTTACCCTGCTGGTGTCCCTGACGCTTAAGTGGAATTTAGCATGGCCAATCAACCTGACCCGCACATCTTTTGGACTCAACAAGGCAACTTTCTAAAACTCAATGAAAATGTATTCCGCCCTGGCCCATTCCCTGCCTGCCTCAGCTGAGCTCCTGCTGAAACCCTCCTCCATGCACTTGTCACCTCCAGACTCCACTCGACACTGTTCCCCGGCCAGCTTCCCAAATTTCACTCTGGAATTCCTCGTCTAACAGCAATGTTGAGAGTATTTTCACCAGACGGACTGCAACAGGTTCAAGGATTCAGCTCATTACCACCTTCTCGAGGGCAACAAGGGATGCAGAATAAATGCTGACCCTGTCATCAACCGAAGAACTAATAAATAAATGTTTTTAAAAATGCAAATGTATTTTCCGACGCATTTTTATTATCTCCAGTCTCAAATATTCTAACTTTCTCTTTGCCAGCCTCCCATCTTCCACCCTTCATAATTTTGAACTTACCAAAACTCTCTATCTCCCTGCATCCTAACTCCCATCCACCCATCATCCCTGTGTGCTCACTGACAGTTCCCGTTCTGACAACGCTTCAGTTTAAAAATCCTGATCCTTGTTTTAAAACCTCTCTGCAGTCTCGCCATTCCCTATCTCTGTCACCTCTAGCCGCACAAACCTGTGCGACCTCTGCACTCCTCCAGTGGTGACATCTGGAGCATTCTGATTTTAAACCACCATTTGCAGCCATGCCTTCAGCTTCCTGGGGCCTGAGCCCTGAAATTCCATCCTTAAACCTCTCCACCTTGCTTCCCTCCTTTAAGATACTCCTTAAAACCTACCTACCTATTCAATGTGACTCACTGCCAATTGAATAATTCTAGAATGAAACTTGTGGAAAGTATTTTGGGATGTTTTCCTGTGTTAAAGGTGCTATATAAATGCAAGTTATTGTTGGGATCTAAATAAACTGGAATGAATGAGTGCCTCCTATGATCCCATTGGGATACTGAAGCAATATAGGGCAGGAAATGCCAGGTTCCAGTGCTGTTGGGTGCTGAGGCCACTTTCATGGATTGGAGATGCTGGATGGATGTGAAGAGAGAGGGGGTATCTGTGGTCGTTTCCTCTCTGTCCAGCAACCCCTGAAAATAATTCAACCGTGCTGAGCTGCTGTGGAAAGCACGGAGCTGTGTTGTGATCACCTGACTAAATGTGGCTGACTATTGGTAAGTGCCAGAGAACGACAGCAGCTGAGTGTCTGAAAATGGACCAAAGCCCCATCTCCCAGTCACACATCAAACAGTGAGTATTTGAATAGTATGCAATTGTCTGTGAAGCACCTTGGGATATACCGAGGTGGTGAAAGGTGCTATAGAAATGCAAGACTTCTTTCTTTACTGTGTTAGTGTGGTGTTCTCACATTGAGGATGTGCTGCTATCTGCCACTTCAACGTACCGTTACTGCAGTCCTGAAAGCAGCTTGTGCGGCAGTAAAAAGTGAGCATCTCACAACCAATTCAGTACTTAGTTTAGTTTATTATTTATTAGTCACAAGTAGGCTTACATTAACACTGCAATGAAGTTACTGTGAAAATCCCCAAGTTGGCACACAGGTACATTGAGGGAGAATTTAGCATGGCCAATGCATCTAACCAGCACATCTTTCAGACTGTGGGAGGAAACCGGAGCACCCGGCGGAAACCCACTCAGACACGGAGAGAACGTGCAAACTCCACACAGACAGTGACCCAAGCCGGGAATCAAACTCGGGTCCCTGGAGCTGTGAGGCAGCAGTGCTAACCACCGTGCCATCCCACATGTTTCAAGTGTTGTCACTGTTATAAAGTAGGAGACGCGAGAGCCAATTTACACATGGTAAGAACTCATACACAGGCCTTAGAAAATGTCAATGTAAATCAACAGATGGTGTTTGTTGGATAATTATGAGCAGGGTTTTGGGAAAACCACTCTGATCTTCCACAAGGTGCTGTAAGATCTTCTATATCCACTTGAGATGACAGATATTTCTTCTGAAAGACTGCAGTGTAGGACTTCTACCTATGACTGTTAACTCCTGTTTCAGTCCCAAGCTAGCATCCCTCAACCCTCTCAACTAAAACCTACTTCTGGTTTGAAGATGATCCAGTCCTTATTCATGGCTCTGTGCCCTGAGTTGAAGAGGTGGCAATCTGGTGGATGTTCTTGCTGCCCCTGTCCAGGGATCACTGCTCCATGTGATGTGAAGACAACATCCCAAGTTTGGCTATGATGTGCTGACCCCCATGGTCAAATAGCATTGTCGTCATCATTGGCAGTCCTTCGATTCGAGGATGACATTTGCTGAGGGTTGCGAGAACAGGTTGATTCTCAATCCACAGATCTTTGGGCACATGTGGTCAAATAGCACAATGGTAATTACTGATTAAATACTGATTTGGGGGGGGGGCGGAGGGAGGTGTGAACAGGACTTGGCAGCAGATGTGTGGGAACACCACCAAATGCTAAATCTCCTCCAAACCATGTACCAGCCTGCTTTGGAAATATATTGCCGTTCCTTCACTGTCGCTGGGTCAAATTCCTGGAGCTCCCTCTCTAAAAGCGCTGTCCAGAAGTAACAAATATCACAGTGGGTTTCAGCAACGGTGAGCACTCAGGTAAAGTTATGGAGGTAGAAATCAGCAGTCTTAGAATCCCTACAGTGCAGAAGGAGCCCATTCGGCCAATCGAAACTGCACCTACAACTATCCCACCCAGGCCCTATCCCTGTAACCCTACATATTTACGCTGCTAATCCCCCTGACACCAAGGGGCAATTTAGCACAGCCAATCAACCTACCCTGCACATCATTGGAGTGTGGGAGGAAACCCACGCAGACACGGGGAGAATGTGCATACTCCACACAGACACTCACCCAAAGCCGGAATTGAACCCGGGTTCCTGGTGCTGTGAGGCAGCAGTGCTGCTATTGTGCAAGGAAAATTCCTGTCTTCTCCTATTTAAAGTTCTCACTCCAATTTTCATTTTGCCCATCGAAGACGGAACCATCAGTCACCAGGTCTCTGGGATACTCTTCCAAGATCAATTTGTACACTAGCTGTCACATGCCTTGAAAAAGACTCCTGAGGATCTCTTTCTCCCTTCCCAAGTTTCCCCTATTTTATCTGTTTGATGTCCCCTGGCATAACTTGGAACTTATCCATGGCTAAGATTTTGGAGAGAATTATGTCGATGTTTTGTCTTTCACAACAAAATGAATTTGCACAGGTTTTAAAACAGAAACCGCAACAGACTGCAGGCAAGGAAGATGTGCATTAAAACCAAATGACTTTCTGTACTGCAGCCAAGACAATGAGTGACAACTAACTCGTACTAGACTCAAGTCCCTGCTGTATTTATTCATCCTGAGAATAGCAGGAAAGATGTTTGAAGCCACAGCCCTAAAAAAAAGAGCAACTTATCAGTTCGTGATTGGTGGTCAGAATCCCATCTTGGGATCAAATGTGACACCAGGACTGGTGAAGTCTCAGGGAAAATAATAAATTGTGAATCAGCAAGTTAACGCCCAGGCTGACTCTGCCGCTCCGAAAGCTGCATCTTTCATTTAACTTTTAAAACTTTTCAAAGGTTCGCGGCTTCCGGGTCTGCTTTCTCCTGATTGGCTGGTTCGACTGTTACAATGATGATTGGATGGCACTGCAGCCAATCAGAAAAGTTAGGCAGGAAATTCAAAGATTTTGAAGCGGTGGCGGCTGAATTTCAGCGCCTTTTTCACCAGAGCCGAGATCCAGCCCGGCGAGAGAGAGAGGAATCCAGCCCGGTGAGAGAGGGATCCAGCCCGGCGAGAGAGAGAGGGATCCAGCCCGGCGAGAGAGGGATCCAGCCCGGCGAGAGAGAGAGGAATCCAGCCCGGTGAGAGAGGGATCCAGCCCGGCGAGAGAGAGAGGGATCCAGCCCGGCGAGAGAGGGATCCAGCCCGGCGAGAGAGGGATCCAGCCCGGCGAGAGAGAGAGGGATCCAGCCCGGCGAGCGAGAGAGAGAGAGATCCAGCCCGGTGAGAGAGGGATCCAGCCCGGCGAGTGAGGGATCCAGCCCGGCGAGAGAGAGAGAGATCCAGCCCGGTGAGAGAGGGATCCAGCCCGGTGAGAGAGAGAGAGAGATCCAGCCCGGGGAGGGAGGGATCCAGTCCCGGGTGAGATCAAGTCCTGAGTAGTTTAGCTCTGAGTGAAGGAAGACGTGTGGTCGGAGGGGCGTGTGGATCTGGGGTGGGGGTCTAAGGGCGTTGGGGTCTTTCTGTCTGGGGATCGGAGAGGTCTGGGGATCTGTCTAGGGATTTGTGTGTGTGTGGGTGTTGTTTGTGTGGGGGACCTAGGGGTATGTCTGGGGATTTGGGGGTATGTCCAAAGATGTGCAGTTTGGATGGATTGGCCATGCTAAATTGCCCCTTAGTGTCCCAAGATGTGTAAGTTAGCGGGGTAAATACGTGGGTGTTGGGGGCGGGGGAGGCGTGCTAAGTAAGATACTCTGTCAGAGTCGGTGCAGACTCGATGGGCTGAATGGCCTCAGGTCCCACCCCCTCACTTTTCTCCTGATCAGATGCTCCTTTTGACTTGCCTATTTGACCACATTTTAATCGCCTATGCTAGTATCACCCTGTGTGCTCCCCTGGACACCAGGAGAACTCCTGCTTCTCAATAGCCATGAGATCTATTACATCCACCTGAGAGGGCCTTGATCTAACCTATTGTGCAGAAGATGGCACCCCAACAGTGCAGCACTCCTTCAGTACTGCACTGACGTGTTCAGTCTTTATTATGGCCAGAATGTTACGGCCATTCACGCCGGCGGGATTTGCTCATTCTAGTGCAGTGAACAAAGTCCTGGCTGGGCGCCAAGTTCTCCGACCTCGCTGCACACAGGTGGTGTGAGCGGTCGGTAAGATCACACCCGATATGTTTGTGTGTCTGGCTTAGAGTCCTAACCCCTGAGCCACATTCTCATTTCATGAATTATCCCAAACTTTGAGCTACGATTGGTCATCTCTAATTAACTCCGCATTGGACGAACAGTTAGTTGATTTTCTCTCAATCAGGTTTTAAATGACGTATTTATTTAAAATAAAATTTATTTTCAGTTTCAGTGTTGTGAGAAACAGCCAGGAAGATTGTGACGACCACATCCCTTTGACATGAAGCGCAGAAGCTCTGCCAGGCTCTCGACCACCTTTCAGGCCTGTGCGGTCAGCAGTACCGGTGATGTAGAGAAGGTGGAGACATGCCGCAGGATGAAGAGCAGCCTTCAGCATGACTCAGATTGTCTGCACCACTGCCACAACTCAGAGTCTGCAGACTTCACAGTCACATCCTCTGCTGTGGGTGAACTGAGTGGCACTGAGACCCCCAAAGCAAACCCTCATCTTAAACCACCAGGATGTTTTTGTGACTCTTCTGATTGTAACCACATCCTGTCTCGGGACAGTGGCTACCACTCTCGGGACAGTGGCTACCACTCTCGGGACAGTAGCTACCACTCTCGTGACAGTGGCTACCACTCTCGGGACAGTGGCTACCACTCTCGGGACAGTGGCTACCACTCTCGGGACAGTGGCTACCTCTCTCGGGACAGTGGCTACCTGTCTCGGGACAGTAGTTATCTGTCTCCACTGAATCAGCCCTCTCTCTTGGTTGAGAAAGAAGAGCAGCTTGTTCCAGATGGCAATCACCAAGCTGGGAACTCATCTGAAGGCCGAGAATGCACTGGAGAGCAGCCTTGGAACTGGACTTTGGGGAAGGAGATGGAAGATCCCACAACCTTGTCCAGTGCACACAGTGTGGTGGCGAATCTCAAACTCGAGGAGAAAGCTGTAGGCCCACCTGAGAAAAGCTGTGTGCCTGCCGAGTGGAAAATGCTGCCAGCCCTGGAGGCTGGGTGGGCAGCCTGCCAAGCTGTGGATCGTGAAAAAGGCAAACAGAAGGAAACGATACAGGGGCAAAACTGTAATGTCAAGAAACTCATCGGCAAGAAGATGGGGCTAGAATATGTGGACATTTGTAAAGAGCTTTTACACAGCGGAGTCCCTGCACTTCTGAAAAAAATCCAGGGGTATCTGCCTCCCACTGACCTCCTGATGTAAGTTTCATGTACCAGTTTACTCCTACCTAATCCCTGTGCAGTGTGCTGTATCGAACATTGGTTAGGTAACACATGGAGCACTGAGTAGTTGTGGTCTCCACAAGGGATATGGAGGCATTGGCAAAATTACAAATGATTGCAAGGATGATGCCTGATCGAAGAAGTTAGATTCATTATCAAAGGCTGAACAAGCTGTGAATCTTATAGCCAAAAAAGAGAAAGCTGAGTGTTCTCATAAAAGCAGACTTCATCAGTAAAGCGAGAGGCTATATTAAACTTCCTGAGATGTTTGCCTACAGAGGCAGTGTCACGGCATAGTCACATGGCTACAGAAAGTCAGACGTGTCGATCAGACTGGTTACATTTCAAAACCCAAACACTGATTTGATTTGATTTATTATTGTCACATGTATTAACATACAGTGAAAAGTATTGTTTCTTGCACACTATACAGACAAAACATACCATTCATAGAGAAGGAAAGGAGTGCAGAATGTAGTGTTACAATCATAGCTCGGGTGTTGCAAGGTAAGTCCATTCAAAAGTCTGACAGCAGCAGGGAAGAAGCTGTTCTTGAGTCGGTTGGTACGTAACCTCAGACTTTTGTATCTTTTTCCCAACGGAAGAAGATGGAAGAGAGAATGTCCGGGGTGCGTGGGGTCCTTAATTATGCTGGCTGCTTTGTCAGGGCAGTGGGAAGTGTAGATAGAGTCAATGGATGGGAGGCTGGTTTGCGTGATGGATTGGGCTACATTCATGACCTTTTGTAGTTCCTTGCGGTCTTGGGCAGAGCAGGAGCCATACCAAGCTGTGATACAACCAGAAAGAATGCTTTCTATGGTGCATCTGTAAAAGTTGGTGAGAGTCGTAGCTGACGTGCCAAATTTCTTTAGTCTTCTGAGAAAGTAGAGGCGTTGGTGGGCTTTCTTAACTGTAGTGTCAGCATGGGGGGACCACGACAGGTTGTTGGTGATCTGTACACCTAAAAACTTGAAGCTCTCGACCCTTTCTACTTCGTCCCCATTGATGTAGACAGGAGTATGTTCTCCTTTACGTTTCCTGGGGATAGCATGACTGGTTTTTAAGATTGTGAAAGGGTATCATCAAGTGGATGGAGAAGCAATGCATCCACTCGCAGGCAAGACCAGAACTAGGGGCCATAAATGTTAGATCATCAATAATAGATGCAGCAGAGAATTCAGGAGAAATCTCTTTACTCAGAGAGGGTTCACACTTTGTTGGAGCTGGGCTAATGGGCGCAAGCTTGTTGAGACTAGTCATTAAATCCAGTGAAGTTATGTCTTATGTTGTCATTGATACCATGGTGATGCCATGGTAAGGAGGTATTATCTGAGGGTAGATAATGGGACGGTATAGAGGGAGTTCCTGTCCAACCTCTACACTTCCATCAGGTTCCCCCCTCGTTTTCCTTAGAGCAGAGAAAACTAACCCCAGCCTAACTCCTCATAGCTGAAAAACGCCAGCCCAGGAAACATCCTGGTAAATCTCCTCTGCACCCTCTCTAGTGCAATGACTTCCTTCCTATAATGTGGTGACCAGAACTGCACATAGTACTCTCGCTGGGACCTAATAAGCATTTTATACAGCTCCAACATAACCTCCCTGCTCTTATATTCTATGTCTCAGCTAATAAAGGCAAATACCCCATATGCCTTCTTACCCACTTTATTCACCTATCCTGCTGCCTTGAGAGACATTTGGAAATGCACCCCAAGGTTCCTCTGATCCTCTGTACTTACCAGCGTCCTACAGTTCATTGTGTATTCCCTTGCCTTGTTAGTCATCCCAAAATGCATCACCTCACTTTTCACGATTCAATTCCATTTGCCACTGTTCTGCCCATCCGACCAGCCCGTCTATATAATCCTGTAATCTAAGGCTTTCCACCTCTCTTTGTCACACCACCAATTTTCATGCGAACTTACGGATCATAATCCCTACATTCACGTCTAGATCATAATACAAACAACAAGGGACCCAGCACTGACCCCTGTGGTGCACTATTGGACACAGGCTTCCAGTCACAAAAACAACTTTCAACCATCACCTCTGCCTCCTGCCACTAGACCAGTTTTGGATCCAAATTGCCTTGGATCCCATGGGCTTTTGCCTTATGGATCAGTCTCCCGTATGGGACCTTGTCAAGCTTTACTGAAATTCATGTCGACTACATCAAATGCACTGCCCTCATCTACACACCTATTCACCTTCTCGGAAAACTCAATCGAGTTTGTTAGATATGATCTCCCCCTTATGAAGCCACAGTTTTATTTGTAAAGTTACAGTAGCTGAAACCATGACTTTCGTTGTTCTTTCTCAACAGATGTGCCAAGGTGAGCAAGACTTGGAAGAGGATTATTTTTGGCAATAAAACACGAAGGCAGTTCTTGAAGGAGGTTTCTCACTCAGAAAGAGTAGGTCATTTTTCTTCACTTCCTTTTCAAACTGGGAATCCTGGTAAACACTGGTAGAGTTGATGGGCAAACCTTGGTAGACTGCTCCACAATGTGGCAACGACGAGGGGGGCGGGTGGGGGGGAGAAAAGAGATTCCTCTGGTACAGTTACAAGGGCTTTGGGATAGAATCCAGGGGATACAGTGATATTTCCAGGTGGTCGCTGTAGAGGTTTGAGCATTTGCTCAAATGGCCAATCATAATTTTGTCAGGTTGTTTAACTATGAACAATGAGTGACTGGGTGGGTCACAGGTTCTCTGTTTATTGGACATGAGTTTATAATCCTCATCTCCTCATTCATTCATAGCCTGCCCCACCCCAATAGTATGATTGGCTAGTATTTGCTTGTTTAGAAGATTAAGAAATAATCTGATCAAGATGTTCCACCTGGTGCGGAGGGAAGGCAGAGAAGGGGCAAAGCCTCCTCGTGTACCTGCTTCTGGGCCTGGCAAAGCTTGCCATCTACAAGTCCAGGCAGCGGGCGACCAAGGGGGTCATTCAACCCGACTGCCTGCCCCTCTATGGCGGCTATATTCGCGGCTGGGTGTTCCTGGGGAGGGAGCATGCGGTGTCCGAGGGGCAGTGTTAATGCTTTCCGTGCCCGCTGGACACCGCAGGGACTGGGGGTGCATTATCTAATCACATTTTAATTTGATGTTTTAAGTTTCCTTTCCACTTTGTCCTTTGTTTCAGGCGTTTCCCCTCCTTTTGGGAGCTGCTCCTTTGATCGCCTCATTAAGTTGATTTAGTTTACTTGGTTGGCCAAAACGATTGGTGTTCAAAGTATTAATGGGAGTTAATAGGGACTACTTCCCCTGGCGGAGGAGGCCCGGAGTCAGAGGCAGGTTGTTCAGGAGTGACGCCAGGAAGCACTGCTTCACACAAAGAGTGGTGACTATCTGGAACTCTCTCCCTCAAGAGGTTATGGATTCTGGGGAGTTAATTGGAGTGTTCCAGGCTGAAGTTGACCAATTTTTGTTGAGCAAAAGCAAATGGAATTGGTGTAAAAGATTATTCTGATTAAAAGACAAAACAGTCTGGAGGGGCTGAATGGCCTCCTCTTGTTCCTAATGCTCTTCCATACTTGTATTCAATTTTCCGGACGCTCTTCAACCTGTTGTGTTTTTGCCATTTTGTTTTAACCAGTGATTTTCTTTTCCACACATTGTTAGATGTCGGCTGCTGACAGGTACACAGTTTCCCGAGGAGCACTGACTGCTGTGCAACGTGTGGGCACAAATTCCCCTCAGAAAAGCTCGATTCAGGCCTCCAGCCCTGCCAAGCTCAAACCCAGTTCCAAAAATTGGATGCGGAACCAACAGGTAACTTAATTTTCCACTACCCTTTTTGTAATGAAGTTCTTCCTGATTTCACTCATTGCTCCACTCGGCACTCATATTAAAATTATTTTAAATTTATTTATTAGTGTCACAAGTAGGTTTACATTAACACTGCAATGAAGTTGCTGTGAAAATCCCCTAGTCGCCGCACTCCGGCACCTGTTCGGGTACACTGAGGGAGAATTTAGCACGGCCAATGGGGCACCTAACCAGCACGTCTTTTGGACTGTGTGAGGAAACTGGAGCACGCCGAGGAAACCCACGCGGACATGGGGAGAATGTGCAAACTCAACACAGACAGTGACCCAAGCCGGGAATTGAACCTGGTTCTCTGGCGCTGTGGGCAGCAGTGCGAACCACTGTGCCACCGTGCCATTATATTCCCTTGTTCTGATCTTTTCCACCAGATAAACGTTTCTCTCTATCTCTCTAACCCATCAAACCACTTGGTTATTTTTAAAGACCTTAGTCAGATCACCCCTGTTGTCTAAACTCGAGGAAATGCGAGTCTGAGTGCATGCATCATTATTAACCCATTGCACCCCAGCATCAATCTGGTGAATCTGCCCTCTACTCTCCTCCAACTCCAGAGGGAGTCTGATCTGGTCCCTGTACAAATTAAGAATCAGTTCCTCACAGTTATAGATGGAGTTGCCTCGTTTTACAAAGAGAAAAGGTAGGCTGCAGTATACAGCGGGCAGCGTCGGGAGCGGGCTGTGGAGTGTGTGGGAAGCAGAGTGTGAACTATAAGGCTTTGGCTCACAGGGCTTCGGCAGAAAGGGCGAGCAGGGGTGAGTTTAATTCATTTTTGCTGTTTCTACCTGGTACTGGCAAGGTATCTAGAGGGGATGGGTGTGCAGGCAGTGCTATGTTCCTCTTGCACTATGTTTGAGGTGAGGGACGACGACAGTGTCCCTGCTGATTACATCTGTGGGAAGTGCACCCATCTGCAGCTCCTCCAAAACCGTGTTAGGGAACTGGAGCTGGAGTTGGATGAACTTGGGATCATTAGGGACCATAGACAGAAGCTTTAGGAATACAGTTACTCCGAGGAATGAAAACAGATGGGTGACGGTGAGAGGGGCTGGGAGGAAGCAGTCCATGCAGGGATCCCCTGTGGTCGTTCCCCTTAGCAACTAGTATTCCGCTTTGGATACGGTTGAGGGGGATGACATACCAGTGGGGAGCCGCAGTGAGAGGATCTCCAGCACTGTGTCCGTCTCTGTGGCTTGGGAGGGTAAGGGGCAGAGCGGGAGGGCAATAGTTATTGGGGACTCGTTAGTTAGAGGGATAGATAGGAGGTTCTGTGGCAGCAAAAGAGACTCACGGATGGTATGTTGCCGACTGGATGCCAAGGTCCGTGACGTTCTAGACCATGTTTTCCGGATTCTGAAGGGGGAGGGGAAACAGTCACAAGTCGTGGTAAACATTGGTACCAATGACGTAGGTAAGAGAAGGGACGGGGATTTAAAACAGAAATTTCTGGAGCTGGGCTGGAAGCTGAGAGCCAAGACAAAACATGTGGTCATCTCTGGTACGTTGCCGGTGCCACGTGATAGCGAGTTGAGGAACAGGGAGAGAGTGCAGTTAAACATGTGGTTGCAGGGATGGTGTAGGAGGGAGAGTTTCAGATATGTGGATAATTGGAACACATTCTGGGGAAGGTGGGACCTGTACAAACAGGACGGGGTGCACCTGAACCAGAGGGGCACCAATATCCTAGGAGGGAAATTTGTTACGGCTCTTCAGGGGGGTTTAAACTAATTTGTCTGGGGAGTGGGAAAAGGAGTTGCAGTCCAGAAGTCGTGAGGGTGGTGAGGTATTGGGGAAGGTATCAGGGTCAAGGGTGGGTACCGGTAGAGAGGAAGGTGGGTTGAAGTGTGTCTACTTCAATGCAAGGAGCATCCGGAACAAGGTAGATGAACTTGGGGCGTGGATTGGTACTTGGGACTACGATGTTGTGGCCATTACGGAGACGTGGGTAGAACAAGGACAGGAATGGTTGTTGGACGTTCAGGGGGTATAGATGTTTCAGTAAGTGTAGGGAAGTTGGCAAAAGAGGTGGAGGAGTGGCATTGTTAATCAAGGATAGTTTAACGGCTCCGGAAAGGCACTTCGAGGGGGATCTGCACACTGAGGTAATATGGGCTGAGGTTAGAAATAGGAAAGGAGCGGTCACTTAGTTAGGAGTTTACTATAGGCCCCCAAATAGTAATAGAGATGTGGAGGAAGAAATTGCTAAGCAGATTATGGATAGGTGTGGGGGGTCACAGGGTAGTTGTCATGGGGGACTTTAACTTTCCAAATATTGATTGGAACCTTTGTAGGTCAAATAGTTTGGATGGGGCAGTTTTTGTGCAGTGTGTGCAGGAGGGTTTCCTGACACAATATGTGGATAGGCCGACGAAGTGAGGCCACATTGGATTTGGTACTGGGAAATGAACCGGGCCAAGTGTTAGATTTGGTTGTGGGAGAGCACTTTGGAGATAGTGACCACAATTCGGTGTCTTTTGTTATTGCAATGGAGAGGGATAGGGCTGTACGGCAGGGCAAGGTTTACAATTGGGGGAGAGGTAATTATGATGCGGTTAGGCAAGAATTAGGGGCCATAAGTTGGGAACAGAAACTGTCAGAGAAAGGAACTAATGAAAAGTGGAACTTTTTCAAGGAACAAATACTGGGTGTCCTTGATAGGTATGTCCCTGTCAGGCAGGGAGGAAATGGCCGAGTGAGGGAACCATGGTTCACGAAAGAGATTGGAATGTCTTGTGAAAAGGAAGAGGGAAGCAAGGGGCTGTCGCCTTGTGGATCCAGAACTGGCTTGCCTGCAGAAGGCAGAGAGTGGCTGTGGAGGGGTCTTTCTCTGCATGGAGGTCAGTGACCAGTGGAGTGCCCCAGGGATCTGTTCTGGGACCCTTGCTGTTTTTCATTTTCATAAATGACCTGGATGAGGAAGTGGAGGGATGGGTTGGTAAGTTTGCTGACGACACCAAGGTAGGTGGTGTTGTGGATAGTTTGGAGGGATGTCAGAAGTTGCAGCGAGACATAGATAGAATGCAAGACTGGGCGGAGAAGTGGCAGATGGACTTCAACCCGGATAAGTGTGTGGTGATCCATTTTGGCAGATCCAATGGGATGAAGCAGCAGTATAATATGAAGGGTACCATTCTTAGCAGTGTAGAGGATCAGAAGGACCTTGGGGTCCGGGTCCATAGTACTCTTAAATCGGCCTCGCAGGTGGAGGATGCGGTCAAGAAGGCGTACGGCGTACTGGCCTTCATTAATCGAGGGATTGAGTTTAGGAGTCGGGAGATAATGCTGCAGCTTTATAGGACTCTGGTTAGACCCCACTTGGAGTACTGCGCGCAGTTCTGGTCACCTCATTACAGGAAAGATGTTGAAGCCATTGAAAGGGTGCAGAGGAGATTTACAAGGATGTTGCCTGGATTGGGGGGCATGCCTTATGAGGATAGGTTGAGGGAGCTTGGTCTTTTCTCCCTGGAGAGATGCAGGATGAGAGGTGACCTGATAGAGGTTTACAAGATGTTGAGAGGTCTGGATAGGGTAGACTCTCAGAGGCTATTTCCAAGGGCTGAAATGGTTGCTACGAGAGGACACAGGTTTAAGGTGCTGGGGGGTAGGTACAGAGGAGATGTCAGGGGTAAGTTTTTCACTCAGAGGGTGGTGGGTGAGTGGAATCGGCTGACGTCGGTGGTGGTGGAGGCAAACTCGTTGGGGTCTTTTAAGAGACTTCTGGATGAGTACATGGGATTTAATGGGATTGAGGGCTATAGATAGGACTAGAGGCGGGGATGTGATCGGCGCAACTTGTGGGCCGAAGGGCCTGTTTGTGCTGTGGCTTTCTATGTTCTATGTTATGTAGGGATGAGGAAACAAGGTTCAGATGGCTCGATTGAGGGTTACAAGTTAGCAAGGAATGAGCTGAAAAAGGGGCTTGGGAGAGCTAGGAGAGGACATGAGAAGTCCTTGGCGGGTCGGATCAAGGAAAACCCCAAGGCTTTTTACTCTTATGTGAGGAATAAAAGAATGACCAGGGTGAGGTTAGGGCCGGTCAAGGACAGTAGTGGGAACTTGTGTATGGAGTCAGTAGAGATAGGCGAGGTGATGAATGAATACTTTTCTTCAGTGTTCACCAAGGAGAGGGGCCATGTTTTTGAGGAAGAGAAGGTGTTACAGGCTAATAGGCTGGAGGAAATAGATGTTCGGAGGGAGGATGTCCTGGCAGTTTTGAATAAACTGAAGGTCGATAAGTCCCCTGGGCCTGATGAAATATATCCTAGGATTCTTTGGGAGGCAAGGGATGAGATTGCAGAGCCTTTGGCTTTGATCTTTGGGTCCTCGCTGTCCACGGGGATAGTGCCAGAGGACTGGAGAATGGCGAATGTTGTTCCTCTGTTTAAGAAAGGGAATAGAAATGACCCTGGTAATTATAGACCGGTTAGTCTTACTTCGGTGGTTGGTAAATTGATGGAAAAGGTCCTTAGGGATGGGATTTACGACCATTTAGAAAGATGCGGATTAATCCGGGATAGTCAGCACGAATTCGTGAAGGGCAAGTCGTGCCTCACAAATTTGATAGAATTTTTTGAGGAGGTAACTAAGTGTGTTGATGAAGGTAGGGCAGTTGATGTCATATACATGGATTTTAGTAAGGCGTTTGATAAGGTCCCCCATGGTCGGCTTATGATGAAAGTGAGGAGGTGTGGGATAGAGGGAAAGTTGGCCGATTGGATAGGTAACTGGCTGTCTGATCGAAGACAGAGGGTGGTGGTGGATGGAAAATTTTTGGATTGGAGGCAGGTTGCTAGCGGAGTGCCACAGGGATCAGTGCTTGGTCCTCTGCTCTTTGTGATTTTTATTAATGACTTAGAGGAGGGGGCGGAAGGGTGGATCAGTAAATTTGCTGATGACACCAAGATTGGTGGAGTAGTGGATGGGGTGGAGGGCTGTTGTAGGCTGCAAAGAGACATAGAAAGGATGCAAAGCTGGGCTGAAAAATGGCAAATGGCGTTTAACCCTGATAAATGTGAGGTGATTCATTTTGGTGGGACTAATTTAAATGTGGATTACAGGGTCAAAGGTAGGGTTCTGAAGACTGTGGAGGAACAGAGAGATCTTGGGGTCCATATCCACAGACCTCTAAAGGTTGCCACTCAAGTGGATAGAGCTGTGAAGAAGGCCTATAGTATGTTAGCTTTTATTAACAGGGGGTTGGAGTTTAAGAGCCGTGGGGTTATGCTGCAACTGTACAGGACCTTGGTGAGACCACATTTGGAATATTGTGTGCAGTTCTGGTCACCTCACTATAAGAAGGATGTGGAAGCACTGGAAAGAGTGCAGAGGAGATTTACCAGGATGCTGCCTGGTTTGGAGGGTAGGTCTTATGAGGAAAGGTTGAGGGAGCTAGGGCTGTTCTCTCTGGAGCGGAGGAGGCTGAGGGGAGACTTAATAGAGGTTTATAAAATGATGAAGGGGATAGATAGAGTGAACGTTCAAAGACTATTTCCTCGGGTGGATGGAGCTATTACAAGGGGGCATAACTATAGGGTTCATGGTGGGAGATATAGGAAGGATATCAGAGGTAGGTTCTTTACGCAGAGAGTGGTTGGGGTGTGGAATGGACTGCCTGCAGTGATAGTGGAGTCAGACACTTTAGGAACATTTAAGCGGTTATTGGATAGGCACATGGAGCACACCAGGATGATAGGGAGTGGGATAGCTTGATCTTGGTTTCAGATAAAGCTTGGCACAACATCGTGGGCCGAAGGGCCTGTTCTGTGCTGTACTGTTCTATGTTTTATGTTCTATAGAAGATGTTTTATTTTCAAAGTCAAGAGGCGGGATGGACTTGTCCGTGGGGATCCAGTCCAGCCCAACCAGACTGAACATTCTGCCTGGGATGAATGCGGTTCTGAAAGAAAGACTCCCTATTGCTCCCCACGGTGGCAAAGGAGTTAGCACTGCTGCCTCACAGCGCCGGGGACTCGGGTTCGAATCCAGACTTGAGTCACTGTCTGTGTGCAGTCTGCAAGTTCTCCCTGTGTCTGCGTGGGTTTTCTCCGGGTGCTCCGGTTTCCTCCCACAGTCCGAAAGACATGCTGGTTAGGTGCATTGGCCGTGCTAAATTGTCCCTCCATGTACCCGAACAGGCGCCGGAGTGTGACAACTAAGGGATTTTCACAGTAACTTCATTGCAGTGTTAATGTAAGCCGACTTGTGACACTAATAAGTAAACTTAAACTAATTCCAGCTGTCCTCATGTCTGTTTTGTGTTTTAAACTTGCCGCAATTATTGCCCTGGGTGTGGCCACCTGCACTTAGCAAACGCACTGTGATTTTTCTCTCTCTTTTTCCCCCACCCCCAGCTCGTGAAGAAACTCAAGCCTGAGGAGACCCTCAAGACCTGCCCTATGTGCAGCTCACTGGCCAGGTTTTTGTCTTATGAGCAGAGGGCGATCTGCAGCAGCGAGCACTGCTCCTACGATTACTGCTCGCTCTGTTTCAATACCTATCACGGCTCTAAGGAGTGCGCTCGCCGCCGTTTCAGGAAAAGGTCCCAGTTACAGCCACAAGCTGGCAGCAAAAAGAGCAAGCAGAACTTAAAACGGTTATGACAGAGGAAAGCAAGCGTGTGTGTGTGTGTAAAATATAAATACGTTTTGTTCATTCGAAGAAAAAGAATTTCAGAAAAGATAAATTGTGCTTTCAGACAGTTTTATGGGGAATGTTTAACAGTTTTATTTTAAAATCTAGAAAGCTTGCTTTAAAAACTTTTTTAAAATTAATTTATAAATATATATATATATATATACATATATGCCAATGGTTGTTGCAACTGCAGAATGAACACGTCATGCAGACATTTTAAGAATGTTAAAGTTTCCTGGTAAATTGTAAAGTCCAGTGACCGGAGATGAGCTGTCTGTATTTATTTATATAATTGACTCAGGACTTTAAAAATTCTGCCTGGTCCATTACTCGGTGTGCAGTTCCTGTTGTCCATTTGCTATCCTTTTTAGGGTCTTTATACTGTCGTAAATTATTTTGTAAAATTTATATCACTTTCTTTTGTCATGTGAAGTATTCGCTGTTCAATAAATGCATAAGAACCTGGCTACTTTGGAATTTTTTAAAAACTGAAGCAGGTGATCATTGCTGCTGAGGGGGCGGGGTGGGTGAAGGAAGTGTGGTAAATTGTGGGGTGAATGAGACTAAGAAGGTGTCTTGAACTGGGGTAGAGCGAACCTGATAAGGTTACAAAACAAACAGGAAGACCAAGGGCGTTCGAGAATAGCTTGATTTTGCAGCCCGTGAGATGGAGGCGATGGAGAGAATGTAAACTCAAGTGCGTTTAGCAACTCGAGTACTTTTGATTTAAAATAATGTTGGTCAGAAAACGTGAGCCAGCAAGTTTCTGTTGCAACAGGAGAAGAACATCCACCCTCTTGGGCATCCTCTGCCCTTCACTGAGATCATGGCTGATCTGTCTCATAATGTCATCTTCTCTCCATATCCTCAGCTTAAAACCACTGATGAGATTGTGTGAGGAAACATTTCCTGATCTCACTTCAGAATGGACCGGCTCCAATTTTAAGTTTGTGCCAATTTCTGACTAGCTAAAAAAATTTCTTTCAGTTGCGATCTGTAACTATTAAACATTCTTAAAGTTTTACACCTTGATTGGGGAAGTCTACTTTTTTTAAATTCATTCGTGGGACATGGGCGTCACTGGCTGGCCAGCATTTATTGATTTGGAGATTTGTTATTTATTTATTGCCCATTCCTAGTTCCCTTGGAGGACAGTCAACTGCATTGCTGTGGGTTTGAAGTCACATGTAGGCCAGACCAGGTAAGGATGGCAGATTTCCTTCCCGAAAGGGACATTAATGAACCAGATGGGTTTTTCTGACAATTGGCAACGGTTTCATGGTCATTGGTAGATTCTTAATTGCAGATATTTTTTATTGAATTCAAATTCCACCATCTGCCGTGGCGGGTTTTGAACCCAGGTCCCCAGAGCATTAGCTGAGTTTTTGGATTAATAGTCTAGCAATAATACCACTAGGCCATCACCTTTCTGACATAATGAATAGTGTCCCTGCCTCTAAGTCAGAGGTTCCAGGCCTGTTCCCCAGTCCAGGATTCAATGGTCGAGGAAGCTGTGTTCATTACGTGGTCAGAGAGATTGAATATGAATCTAAATCTTTCCAACACACTAGTGGCAGCAGTAAGGGTGGGAGAGATTCATAGAATCCCTACAGTGCATAAGTAGGCCATTCAGCCTATTGAGTCTGCACTGACACCGTCCCACCCAGGTCCTATCCCTTTAACCTATCACATCCCATTTAGCATGAACAATCAACCTAATCTGCACATCTTTGGACTGTGGGAGGTAACTGGAGCACCCAGAGGAAACCCACGCAAACACGGGGAGAATGCACACACAGATAGTGACCCAAGCTGGGAATCGAACTCGGGTCCCTGGAACTGTGAGGCAGCAGTGATAATCACTTTGCCACCGTGCCGCCCCTGGTCAACCATCTGACGGACACAGGGTTGGAGCCTCGGCCATCACTGTCCATAGCTCCAGATTATAACATGCAGGGAAAAATCCATGTTGTTATAGCAACTCGGACTGAGTGCACAATAAGACAACAGAACCACACCTTGATCAGAACACCCCCTCAATCTACAGGAATACAAGCCTATTCATTTCAATGTAGATGTGACATTGACATATTTTCAAATTATTTCCTCTGGTGTGGGGAACTTAAAGCAAAGAGAAATGAACTGAATCTTAGAGCTAGGCTGTTTAATGGTGACATCAGGCTCACAAAGCTCGGTGGAAATCTTTAACTCTCCGCTCGAAAGGCTGTCAATTCGAGGGGCAATGACTGATGATTTCCAGACTGAGGTGGATGGGGTTTTGTTCAGTAAGGTTATCTAAGTGGAGGTCTTGTGATGGAGGGGGTAGCATCCCTGCCTCTGAACCAGAGACTCCAGGTTCAAGACCCACTTCAGGACTTGATGACCAAGGAAGGTGCATTCATAAAGCAACCAAACAGGTTGTGCATCCACCCACAAATCCTTACAGCAGGTGGTAAGAGTCAGTGAGTGTCCTGGTTAGCCAGAACCTGACCCGGTGGCACAGTGGTTAGCATTGCTGCCTCACAGTGCCAGGAACCTGGGTTCAATACCCGACTTGGGTCACTGTCTGTGTGGAGTCTGCACGTTCCCCCCGTGTCTGCGTGGGATTCCTCCGGGTGCTCCGGTTTCCTCCCATAGTGACACCAATAAATAAACTTTAAAAGAAGGCATATTGCTGCAATATCTTATCAAGCATAACCATGAACGGGGCGGCACGGTTAGCACTGTTGCCTCACAGCGCCAGGGACCTGGGTTCGATTCCCAGCTTGGGTCACTGTCTGTGTGGAGTTTGCACGTTCTCCCTGTGCCTGCGTGGGTTTCCTCCGGGTGCTCCAGTTTCCTCCCACAGTCCAAAGATGTGCAGGTTAGGTGACTTGGTGTCGGAGTGTGGCAACTCAGGGATTTTTACAGTACCTTCATTGCAGTGTGAATGTAAGCCTACTTGTGACTAATAAATAAACTTTACCTTACTTTAATATGTTCATCAATGTCCTGTCTGGTGGAGAGTGAAGGTTATGAGGCATAGAGGACAAAGGGGGGTAAATGGAGTTGAGATACAGATCAGCCATGATCTAACTGAATGGGTTAGGCTTGAGGAGCTGAATGGCCTCTTTCCCTTTCTAATCCTCGGTGTAAACTCAAGTAACTGTTGGCAGAACTGTGACCGAATGAGCACAAATTGTGGTCTAGGACCTGCTTCATCCAAATCTCAGAGATTCCCTGTAAATGTCAACATTCCCAGAGAGAGACAGATACATGTAAGGAGCAAATGAAATATGTTGATGTGGGCCTGGAGTCTCATAGAGAGCCCAGAATGGATAAGGACAGCAAGTTTCCTTCCAGCATGGATGTGAGTGAACAAGTTCAGTTTTTATGACAATCTGGAGGTTGCTTGTACTGGCACTGGATTGAAAAAGAAAATTTTAATTCAAGTCCCCAAACTTCCATTGGTGGGATTTAAACTCCTGTTTAACTCTGTGATGATGAATCCAGGATTCTCCTTTGTGATAAAATGCACTGGGCCTGATGTTAGTGTAATGCACCATCTTGTCACTAGATGTCACCCCATTATAGTTTTGGAGAAAGCAGCGAAGGGGAAACTTCCTGATCGGCCCAGTATTAATGTTAATGTCTTGTGGCAACTCATTTGAAATAAATAATCAGGACATCTGGGGTTAAAATTGCATCAATCACCATAGGTTCAGATTGAAGCAACATCTCTCTCCATCTGTCCAAAACACCCCACGCGCAGTCACATAATGAATTGCTATGAAGCAGACCATTTACGCACAGCAAGGTTCCACAAACAATATTGAAATGAATGGTCAAATAGATAGGCAACGGGGGTTGAAGATCAAATAGGCCAAGACACTGGAGAGAACCCCTGGATCTCCTTCAAACATTGCTGTAGAATAAGAAGATAAGAAATGGGAGCAGGAGTAGGCCGTCCAGCTTTTTGAAATCACTCTGCCATTCAGTAAGTCTCTGGATGGTCTGCCCTGGCTCCACCTTTCTGCACTGTGCCCATATTATTAATTCCACAGGAGTCCTGAATGCACTGACTCAGCATCCACGGTTCTCTCAGACTCCAGAGAACTCCAAAGATTCACAACTCCCTGAGAAACACAGAGGGACCTAGGTGTGCAAGTCCACAAATCCTTGAAGGTGGCAACACAGGTGGAGAAGGTGGTGAAGAAGGCATATGGTATGCTTGCCTTTATAGGACGGGGTATAGAGTATAAAAGCTGGAGTCTGATGATGCAGCTGTATAGAACGCTGGTTAGGCCACATTTGGAGTACTGCGTCCAGTTCTGGTCGCCGCACTACCAGAAGGACGTGGAGGCATTGGAGAGAGTGCAGAGAAGGTTTACCAGGATGTTGCCTGGTATGGAGGGTCTTAGCTATGAGGAGAGATTGGGTAGACTGGGGTTGTTCTCCTTGGAAAGACGGAGAATGAGGGGAGATCTAATAGAGGTATACAAGATTATGAAGGGTATAGATAGGGTGAACAGTGGGAAGCTTTTTCCCAGGTCGGAGGTGACGATCACGAGGGGTCATGGGCTCAAGCTGAGAGGGGCGAAGTATAACTCAGACATCAGAGGGACGTTTTTTACACAGAGGGTGGTGGGGGCCTGGAATGCGCTGCCAAGTAGGGTGGTGGAGGCAGGCACGCTGACATCGTTTAAGACTTACCTGGATAGTCACATGAGCAGCCTGGGAATGGAGGGATACAAACGATTGGTCTAGTTGGACCAAGGAGCGGCACAGGCTTGGAGGGCCGAAGGGCCTGTTTCCTGTGCTGTACTGTTCTTTGTTCTTTGTTTCTTCTTCATCTCAGTCCTAATTGGTTGACTGTTTAATCTGAAACTGATCGCTTAGGCACCGGAGAGAGGGGCCTCGTTTCAAAATCTTATCTGAAAAATCACCACCTCCTGGGAGAGACTAAACCTCCGTGAAATAATTCTGCTTTAAGTACCCGGAGATGCACCAAGTGTGACATTGAGATGGCACAATCTGATTAAGTAAGCACACTGTCCGATTTTGAAAGGTAATTTTATTATCTCAGGTATTAGACCGAAAGAATTTACTCCTGTGTGCAATCCGTGTCTGAGTGTTGGATTCAGAAACAAAGATTTAATTATCATCCAAGTGTTGTAAATTGTAGCCATCAGTTAATACCTAGGAAGGCTGTGACAAAATACATGAACGCATGGATTAACACACAGAACTCCCTCTCTAACTGCACTGTGGGTGTACCTACACCACATAGACTGCAGAGGTTCAATAAAGCAGGTCGCCACCACCTTCTCAAGGGCAATTAGGGATGGGCAATAAATGCCGGCCCAGCCAGTGATGCCCACATTCCATGAAAAAGAATGGAGAGGTGAATGGCAATGATTTTCAATGCAGGTAAGCTTTTAACAATTCTTTCATGGGATATGGGCATCACTGGCTGGTCCTGCATTTGTTAACCATCCCTAGTTGCCCTTGAACTGAGTGGCTTGTGAGGCCATTTCAGAGGGCATTTAGTGATCAACCAGATTTCTGTGGAGCTAGAGTCACATGGAGGGCAGACCAGGTGGGGATGGCAGATCTCCTTCCCTGAAGGACCTTAGTGAACCAGATACACAAATAGAAAATGCTGGAAAATCTCAACAGGTCTGACAGCATCCGTAGAGAGACAATATAGCTAACATTTCCAGTCTGGGTGACTTTTCATCGGAGCTCTGAACCTGATAATAGTTTCATGGTCACCACCAGTGAGACAAGACTTCAATTCCAGTTGAGTTTCAACTCCCCCAACTATTGGTAGTTGGATTTGGACTCATGTCCACCTGGACCTCTAGATTACTGGTCCAGTAACATTATCACAGTTCCAACATGGGTCAGCACAGTGGCACAGTGGTTAGCACTGCTGCCTCACAGCGCCAGGGCCCTGGGTTTGATTCCCGGCTTGGGTCACTGTCTGTGCGGAGTCGGCACTTTCTCCCCGTGTCTGCGTGGGTTTCCTCCCACAGTCTAAAGATGTGCAGATTAGTTGAACTGGCCGTGCTAAGATTCTCCCTCAGTGTACCCGAACAGGCACCGGAGTGTGGTAACTAAGGGATTTTCACAGTAACTTCATTGCAGTGTTAATGTAAGCCTACTTGTGACTAATAAATAAACTTTAAACATTTTACATGTCCCCCACGTGTGAGGCAACACATTTTGGTAAGGGAGGCGACATATACGTGGAAAGTAAGAGTCTAAATAGGTCGAAGTCGCAGAGGGATCTAACGATACACATTGAAAACTGATGAGAAGTAGCAAAAAGTGAACTGGGGTTAACATCCAGAGGAATGAAATTGAAAAGCAAAGTAGACATGTTAAACTTGTATAGAACTGCAGTTAGACCACACTCATCCTGGGAAGGGATTAAGTCTGATATAATTTTAAGTCAGGGTGTTGTGTGGATTGGAGGGAACCTTGCAGGTGGTGACGATCCCATGTGTCTGCTGCTCTTGTAGCTCTCATTGATGGAGCTCATGGAATTGGATCATATTGTTCAAAGATTAAACGGTGATAAAACGCTATGCACAGTCTGATTCAGTTTCCAATCTCACGACGACAGGCAATGTTCTGGGCTCACAACAAAAGACAAAGCTTTTACTTTTCTTTCTCCAAGAGGCTGTGGACATTGCAATTCAAAGCAATGTGCTTTCCTTTCTAAAGCGAACCTTGAACCTCACTAAAGGTCAGTCTTAAACATCCAGAGCAGCTGTTCAGACAATTAATGGGTGACTGCTGAATGAAAGTGAAAGGTTTGAAGGAACACTCGCCAGCAGTGTCATATTCTGTTACAGCTTGAGAATAGAAATACAGCAACAAGATAATTCATTTCCAGTGACTGATACAACAATGAGTTGTGGAAAGTCAGAGGGAACTGGTCACTAATCAGCACTCAGTGTATGTCCTTTCACAATCCTTGGAAGGACAGGAGAGAGAGCTGTCAAACTAACAAGTCCAAATAGGGAAGGAGAAAGAGTCAAGGAACAGAACTCAAGTAGCCATATAAATGCAGTGGCTACCAGAGCAGGTAAAAGGCTAGGGATCTTGCAGCAAATAACTCCACTCCTGACTCCCATCTGCAAGGCACTAATCAGGAGTGTAATGGATTACTCCCCACTTGCCTGGATGGGTGCAGCTCCAACAACACTCAAGAAGCTCAACACCATCCAGGACAGAGCAGGCCAATGGAGGGGCCCCCATCTCCCCTCCATCACATTAAACAATGCACAGTGTCAGCCGTGTGTATCAGCTACAAGGTTCACTGCAGAAACACACCAAGGCTCCTTCAATATCACCTTCAAACTTGCGACATCTACTAATTAGGACAAGGGAAGCAGGCACATGGGAACACCACCACCTGGAAGTTCTCCTCCAAGTCATTCACCATCCTGACTTGGAAATATATTGGCCATTCCTTCACTGTCGCTGGGTCAAAATCCTAGAACTCCCTCCCTAACAGCACTTTGGGTGTACCTACATCACATGAACTGCAGCCATTCCAGAAGGCAACTCAGCAACACCTTATCACAGGGGCAATTAGGGAGCATCAATAAATGCAGGCCTGATCAGAGACACCCGCATCCCGTAGAGACCTGAACTAAGGTCTAAAAATAGAAAATATTAAATCCAATATTCAGGCGAAACGTCTTTACCCAGAGAGTCACCCTCGTTACCACATGGAGTAGTTGAGGTGAATGATATAGGTGCATTGAAAGGGGAACTAGATCTGGGCACAGGGGAAAAGGATAGAAAGACATGCTGAAGGGGTGTGATGAAGATGGGTGGGGATGGGGGAGGGGGGCGGGAGGCTTTTGTAGACCATAACAACAAGCAGAGATCACTTGGGCTGAATGGGCTTTTTCAGTCCTGTATACTCAAAGTAATTCAATGGATAACTCGCCTTTTCTTCAGTTCCCAGCAATGAAGGACATTCTAGATTCCACCCTGCCCCTTTTAAAATCCACCCTGCCAGTTCAAGAGAATGTACAGGACGTCTCAAATTATAAGATAACTCTGGAAGACCATAAGACCATAAGACCATAAGACATAGGAGCGGAAGTAAGGCCATTCGGCCCATCGAGTCCACTCCACCATTCAATCATGGTTGATTTCAACTCCATTTACCCGCTCTCTCCCCATAGCCCTTAATTCCTCGAGAAATCAAGAATTTATCAATTTCTGTCTTGAAGACGCTCAACGTCTCGGCCTCCACAGCCCTCTGTGGCAATGAATTCCACAGACCCACCACTCTCTGGCTGAAGAAATTTCTCCTCATCTCTGTTCTAAAGTGACTCCCTTTTATTCTAAGGCTGTGCCCCCGCGTCCTAGTCTCCCCTGTTAATGGAAACAACTTCCCTACGTCCATCCTATCTAAGCCATTCATTATCTTGTAAGTTTCTATCAGATCTCCCCTCAACCTCCTAAACTCCAATGAATATAATCCCACGATCCTCAGACGTTCATCGTATGCCAGGCCTACCATTCCTGGGATCATCCGTGTGAATCTCCGCTGGACCCGCTCCAGTGCCAGTATGTCCTTCCTGAGGTGTGGGGCCCAAAATTGCTCACAGTACTCCAAATGGGGCCTAACCAGTGCTTTATAAAGCCTCAGAAGTACATCCCTGCTTTTGTATTCCAAGCCTCTTGAGATAAATGACAACATTACATTTGCTTTCTTAATTATGGACTCAACCTGGAAGGACCATAACTTGGTAATAAAGCGACATAAAGACATTTAATGATCAAAATGCCTCAGTCTGCGAGTCCCTAATGCGATTAGATGTAAACCTGGCTGCACTATTAGAGGAAAATGTTGGTAAATTGTCATTAACAGACGATAAAGGGTTTTTGTACAGAACATGGAGCTTTGTGTATCAGGTCATCAATTCTCTGTGATTATTATTTAATGACTATTGAACAGTTTCAGTGTTCTACCCGGGTAAGTGCCTCTTCTTGTTCATTAGCACCAGTGGCAATGATTCCTCAGTCTACAAAGACTCAATCAGGCATAACTTTATAATTCTACTGTTTTCCTCCATAGATTTCCTTTTTCACTCAATGGGAAAGTTGACGTCAGTGACAGTTCCTGGAAGATGACCTTTAACTTTTTGTAGCTACACTCAACATTAACCACTCTCAGATCAGAGCCAGCACAAATTAGACACAGTGTAAAGTTACCTCTGTGCTGTTTCCATCAAACACTCCCAGGACAGGTACAGCACCCGGTTAGATTCAGAATAAAGCTCTCGCTACACTATCCCCATCAAACACTCCCAGGATAGGTACAGCACGGGGTTGATACAGAGTAAAGCTCCCTCTTCACTGTCCCCATCAAACACTCCCAGGACAGATACAGCACGGGGTTGATACAGAGTAAAGCTCCCTCTTCACTGTCCCCATCAAACACTCCCAGGTCAGGTACAGCACAGGTTAGATACAGAGTAAAATTCCCTCTACACTGTCCCCATCAAACAATCCCAGGACAGCTACAGCACGGGGTTAGATACAGAGTGAAGCTCCCCTTCCACTGTCCCCCATCAAACACTCCCAGGACAGGTACAGCACGGGGTTAGATACAGAGTAAAATTCCCTCTACACTGTCCCCATCAAACACTCCCAGGACAGGTACAGCACGGGGTTAGATAGAGAGTAAAGCTCTCTCTACACTGTCCCATCAAACACTCCCAGGACAGGTACAGCACAGGGTTAGTTTAATTTTATTTATTAGTGTCACAAGTCCTCTTATATTAGCATTGTAATGAAGTTACTGTGAAATTTTCCTAGTCATCACCCTCCGGCACCTGTTCAGGTACACTGAGGGAAAATTTAGCATGGCCAATGCACCTAACCAGCATGTCTTTTAGACTGTGGGAAGAAACCGGAGCACCCGGAGGAAACCCATGCAGGTATGAGGTAAACATGCAAATTCCGCACAGACGGTGACTCAAGCCGGGAATTGAACCCGGGTCCCTGGTGCTGTGAGACAGCAGTGCTAACCACTGTGCCACCGTGCTGCCCACAGATACAGAGTAAAGCTCCCTCTACACTGTCCCCCATCAAACACTCCCAGGACAGGTACAGCACGGGGTTAGATACAGAGTAAAGCTCCCTCTACACTGTCCCCATCAAACACTCCCAGGACAGGTACAGCACGGGGTTAGATACAGAGTAAAGCTCCCTCTACACTGTCCCCCATCAAACACTCCCAGGACAGGTACAGCACGGGGTTAGATACAGAGTAAAGCTCCCTCTACACTGTCCCCATCAAACACTCCCAGGACAGGTACAGCACGGGGTTAGATACAGAGTAAAGCTCCCTCTACACTGTCCCCATCAGACACTCCCAGGACAGGTACAGCACGGGGTTAGATACAGAATAAAGCTCCCTCTACACTGTCGCCCATCAAACTTTCAGCTCAGCATCAATATTTCTAAACTACTCCCTAAGCACAGGCTCAATAAAGAAGAGAACTCTAGAATGATAGAAATTACAGTGCAGGAGATGCTTTGAGAACTATCCTGGATGGTAAAGGATTGATCTGGTGACAGGCTGCATGTTGGGGAGCAGAAATGATTGATGAAATATGTAAATTGCCCTTCATCCTAAAAGTCTGAAGAAGATTCTGTCAGAAGCTAAATAAAAAGGCAGCAGGTTTTGAATCTGAAGGGACAATGAGGGTGTCATTTACATTGTTGGGATCTTACATTTTACAGATAAATCTGTAATGAGTCTAATTGCATTTCTGAATGAGCATTGACCAACCAGCTGCAATACCCTGAGGCTACCTGCTGATGGCACCATTGAGCTATTGTGGGTCATTGATCTGTCCCGACAGGGTTATTGCTATGGCTACTCCAAGTTTAATTGCTGTCTTGTGTTGCAAGTTTGGTGAAGTGTTCCACTCCAAATATTAACCTGCCTTTTGACAAAATCACAAGACAGGGTGCGAATGAGAAAGATCCTTATTCAGGGTCATCACTTGCCATCCCCATTGCTGCGTCAAAGTGACTCTGAAATAAACACAATGGGCCTGATTTTACCATTTTGATTCTAAGTGCTGAATCTGGGAGTGTTTCAGATCTGACTTGGAAACCTCAGGCGCCCCCGTGCGCACTCAGCCTGAAAAAAAAATTGAAAATCTGAATTGCGCTGTGGGCGGGGCTTATCGTGCCCGAAACGCTGCAGCTCCCAATCGGAGCTTTAAACTGTGTTTGCGTGGTAAAAAAACATTGAAAAATGTTCCCCTGCCACATCGCTCCCGGGCCGCAAAAAACAGGAGCGATGACCCCCACAGACATTGGCCCACCCCCACAACATAACTGTCCTCCCTTATCCAACCCCCCCGCCCCCCCTCCCCGCTACCCAGACCAATCGCCACCCACTGCCCCACTTCTCCCCCACTGATCGCCTGCAGAGTGGCAGCGGACCCCCCCGCCCCTGCCCCCCACCCACCAGAGATTCATCTGACCCGCCTCCTCCCCCCCCCCCCCCCTCACCAGAGAACGATCTGGCCTCCCCCTTCCCCCCCCCCCCCCCGCACCACCAGAGAATGATCTGGCTCACCTCCCTCCCCCCCACCATCGATCTAAGTCAGAGGGCCATTGGAAGCTCTGAACCCACCTCTTCAGAAGCTGGAGCGCCCGAAATAGACCTTTGTTGAGCATGTCTGTTTCGTGCCAAATCTGGATGGACGAACGTGATGGTAAAGGGGGAAATCCCGGTAGGTTTGGTCGTCCATCTCGTTAAGTCAATTTAAGTGCATGCAAATGCATTTAAATTGATGTCACACCCGCTTCGGGCGCGGTTCCAATCGCAGCCGTTTTCGGGCCTTGGTAAAGAGGGAATCGGCAATAGTAAAATCGGGCCCAATGTTTCCAACTTTACTTAAAATCCTTTTGAAGGGTCGACCACTTTTTATGTCAAGAAGTACTCCAGATATTAGTCCTATCATATCCAGAAAAAGCAAAGTGGGGTGAAGCAGCTGGTTATGATACTGCACTAACGGGGTAGAGGTAAGAGTGACGCAGCTAAGGAGTTTCTATTCCCTAGAGTTTTGAAGAATGAGAAGTGATCTCACTGAGACTTTGACATTTCTCACAGGTCAGGTGTGGGTAGAATGTTGCTCCTGGCTGGTCAGTCTAGATCCATGGGGCACTGTCTCAAGGTTGGTCATTTAAGACTGAGGTGAGGAGGAATTTCTTCACTCAGAGGGTGGTGAATCTTTGGAATTCTTTGCCCCAGAGAGGTGTCTTGAGCATTTTCAAGACAAAAATGGATATCTTCCTGGATGCTAATGACAACACGGGATATGGGGATGGTGGAGCAAGTGGTGTTGGGGTAGATAATCAGCCAGGATTGAATAGCAGGTTTGAAGTGCCAAATGGTCTATTCCTGCTCCTTCCATGTTGCTATGTTCCTCAAGTTCCGTGGTACAGCGAGTGGGTAGATCAAGGCAGCAAAGAAGTTTTAATCGCATCACAATGAGAATGTCCTTTCAGTGAAGGAACTCTGCCGTCCTTACCCAGCCTGGCCTACATGTGACTCCAGAGCCACAGCAATGTGGTTGCCTCTCAACTGCACTCTGAAATGGCCAAGCGAGACACTCAGTTCAAGGGCAACTGGGGATGGGCAATAAATGCTGGCCCAGCCAGCGACACCTGTGTCCCACGATTGAATAAAAAAAAGAAAGAAGCACCTATAATCGAAAGAGTTGATCGATTTTCTCTTTCTTGGAGCGTTGTCTTGGCAATCTGGAGTCGATAATCGAGAGTTTGTATTGTAACCCAGTGAAAGAGAGACCATCGGCATTTTGAGAATTTGAATTTCAGTTTTTAAAAAATCTGGACATAAAAGGCCAGAGTGAATGAAAGACCAGAAAGCAGTTGGATTGCGTACAATAACCCGAATTAGTTCATCATCGTGAGGGAAAGAAACCTGCTGTCCTTCCTGAGTCGAGCTTTTCATTCCGTCCATGCCGGAACATGGTCTGGACATCCACCGACTGGCAAAGTCAAGCCGCAGCCCGACAGCGACCCGGAACGCCCGACCACACAGACCCATCTACCGACGCAGGAACCGCAAGCAAGGCAACAAATCCTCCATCTAACATCAACCAGAGAAAGAACCTCATTGGACACAACGATACCCTTAACACCGCAAACTACTCTCACTGTCCCCCAGGCTCGAAAATAAGCAGTCACTCCAGGAAGCGTGGGAACCGTGCAGGCCTGTAGGTGGGAGTGAAACAATATGTTTGCAAGGCAGCCCCCCCCCCCCCCCCTCCCCCCCCCCCCCCCTCCCCAGCTCACTCCTGGCAAATGTTCAATCTCTGGAAAACAAGCTCGACAAACTTAAAGCCAGACTCACTTCCCAAAGAGAACTGAGGGACTGCTGTGTGCTCTGTTTCACAGAGACATGTCTCACTCCTGCTTCACCGGACAGTGCCCTAAAACCAGAAGGTTTCTCAATCCATCGAATGGACCGTACAGCGGCCTCAGGCAAGGCTAGGGGAGGTGGGGTCTGCTTCCTATTCAACACCTCGCGGTGCCTAGACATAGCAACACTGGCGAGCTTCTGCTCCCTGGACCTGGAATACCTGACACTAAAGTGCCGCCCCTATTACCTTCCACAGGAGTTCACCTCCGTTCTCCTGACAGCAGTTTACATCCCACCCCATGTGGACGTGAAGATCGCGCTGGACGAAATATACACCACTACGAATAGACTTGAGACGAAACATCCTGAGGCCTTGTTCATCGTGGCCGGGGACTTAAATCAGGCCAAGCTCCAGAGCGTACTACCAAGTTACCACCAACACGTCTCCTGTTCCACCAGAGGGGCAAACATCCTCGACCACGGCTACACAAATATCAAACATGCCTACCGCTCTATCGCTCGCCCACACTTTGGCAAATCAGACCACAAGGCTGTGCTCCTACTCCCGGCTTACAAGCAAAAACTGAAGTGGGAGAATCCACCAAAGAAAGTTGTGCAATGTTGGTCCGAGGAATGGGATGATCTCCTACGGGGCTGCTTGGAGTCAGTGGACTGGTCAGTATTTAAAAACTCTGCGACCAGCCTGAACGTGTACGCCACTACAGTAACTGACTTCATTAGTAAGTGTGTAGAAGACTGTGCGCCAAAGAAGCAAATCCATGTGTTTCCCAACCGGAAACCATGGATGAACAGGGATATCCACTGCTTGCTGAGGTCCAGGCCTGAGGCATTCAAGTCAGGCGACCCTGACCTATACAAGAAAGCGAGATATGATCTAAGGAGATCCATCAAAGACAGTACCGGACCAAGCTAGAGTCCCAGGCTAGCTACACAGACCCCCGCTGACTATGACAAGGTCTGCAAGAAATAACAGGTTACCAGATCAAGGCATGTAAAATCACCGGCTCCAACGCACTGATGAGCTCAATGCATTCTACGCCCGTTTTGAGCAAGAGGTCAGCGAGAGCAGGCCCTCCACCCTGGAAGCTCTGGATGAACCTATATCTGGGGTCACAGTTGCAGATGTCAGAGCAGCTTTCTCGAAGGTCAACCCACGGAAAGCGACTGGCCCGGATGGAGTACCCGGACAAGCACTCAGATTCTGCATGGATCAGCTGTCGGGGGTATTCACAGACATCTTCAACCTCTCTTTATAACAATCTGAGGTCCCTATCTGCTTCAAGAACATGAAAATCATCCCAATATCAAAGAAAAGCCAGGCAACATGCCTTAAAGACTATCAGCCGGTGGCTCTGACATCCATCATTATGAAGTGCTTTGAAAGGTTAGTCATGGCACGAATCAATTCCAGCCTCCCGGACTACCTGGATCCACTACAGTTTGTCTACCGCCTCAACAGGTCCACAGCAGACGCCATCTCCCTGGCCCTGCATTCTACCCTGGAACACCTAGATAACAGAGACACGAATGTCAAACCCCTATTTATTGACTACAGCTCAGCTTTCCTACAAAACCCATCTCCTTCAAGTTTTTAGGGGTTCAGATCACCAACAACTTGTCCTGGTCTCCCCATGTCGACACTATAGTTAAGAAAGCTCACCAACGCCTGTACTTTCTCAGAAGACTAAGGAAATTTGGCTTGTCAGCTATGAATCTCACCAACCTTTACAGATGGACCATAGAAAGCTTCCTTTCTGGTTGGATCACAGCTTGGTATGGCTCCTGCTCTGCCCAAGACCACAAAAAACTACAAAGGGTTGTGAATGAAGCCCAGTCCATGACACAAACCAGCCTCCCAACCATTGAGACTGTCTACACTTCCCGCTGCCTTGCAAAAGGAGCCAGCATAATCAAGAACCCCACGTACCCCGAATATACTCCCTTCCATCTTCTTCTATTTGGAAAAAAATACAAAAGTCTGAGGTCACGTACCAACTGACTCAAGAACAGCTTCTTCCCTGCTGCCATCAGACTTTTGAATGGACCTACCTTGCACTAAGTTGATCTTTCTCTACACCCTAGCTATGACTGTAACACTACATTTTGCACTCTCTCGTTTCCTTCTCTATGAACGGTATGTTTTGTCTGTATAGTGCACAAGAAACAATACTTTTCACTGTATGTTAATACATGTGACAATAATAAATCAAATCAAATAAAATCAAATCTAAAGGTTCATTGCTGTCCCAACTGAATTGAAATGACTGTAGTCAGTGGGTGGGTTTATGGGGCTCTTGGTGGGTTGCTGTCTAAAAGCAGTCAGTAGGATCCAATAATGAATGTTACAAAGCAGAATGAAAATGGATCTAGGTGTGGTCTGTTTGAGCGACTGGGGAAGTAAAGCTGAATAATTGAATCTGAATTGAATTGTCTGGATCCAGTGCAGATTCCAGTACAGCACTATGGAGGGAATAAATATCAACACTGATGACATTTCTGCTTAAAATGCAGCCCATGAGGATTAGTGCTGAAGGTAATTGAAAAAACAATGATGAATTGAGTGAGTGTTGGTGGAGACCATACTGAGTGTTATATTTAACAGATTGCGACTAAATCTCTACTTCCACTATTGAGTGAAAGTGCAAAGTGATTCAAAAATAATTGAAGTATTACTGGTGCTAAAATAGCAGTTACTGAGATATTTGGTGAATGTGTTAACAATGCTGTGGTATAACGGTAACACTCTGTCGCTGAGTCCAAAAGAGACTTGAGCCAATTGTCCTAACTGACTTTTTTTTTGCAAGAAGTACTTTATTCGTAAAATATCTGAAAGAACATTACAAACATTCCAAATGACCATCATACAAAGTGCAATAATATTCAGGTTTTCCACACAGATCAATGTTACACTCTGAGCTGCTTGAATACAGTCAAAGAAACATTACAGATATTTCACATTGGTCATTACAAATGGTGCAAAGGTATTTAAGTTTTCTACAGAGATCAAGTTGCATTCTGAGCTGCTTCAATACAATTGAGCTACATGTAATATTCACCGTGTACATTCAATGTGAGTCACACAGCCCGAGGGGATTCTATACAATTCCCCTCCTTTCAGTTCACTCTGGCTGAAAGGTCTTGATGTGGAGTTGCCAGCGTTGGACTGGGGTAAACACAGTAAGGAGTCTAACAACACCAGGTTAAAGTCCAACAGGTTTATTTGGTAGCAATTTATTTGGCATTTGCTACCAAATAAACCTGTTGGACTTTAACCTGGTGTTGTTAGACTCCTTACTGTGAAAGGTCTTAGACAGCCACCTTCCCCACTTTGCCCCTGCGGCTACTACCCCAAGCTTTAGTGCGTCCCTCAGTGCATAGTCCTGGGCTTTGGAATGTGCCAGTCTGTAACTCCCAGTCAGAGGCAACTCTTTTCACTGGAAGACCAACAAGTTTTGGGCCTGGTCATCAGGTGTGAGGCACTCTCTGTGTTGCTGTATGTTTTTTTCAATTCATTCATGGGACATGGGCGTCATTGGCTGGCCAGCATTTATTGTCCAACCCTAGTTGCCCGAGGGCAGTTGAGAGTCAACCACATTGCTATGGCTCTGGAGTCACATGTAGGCCAGACCGGGTAAGGACGGCAGATTTCCTTCCCTGAAGGACATTAGTGAACCAGGTGGGTTTTTCCGACAATCGACAATGATTTCATGGTCATCAGTAGATTCTTAATTCCAGATATTTGTTTTTTATTGAATTCAAATTCCACCATCTGCTGTGACAGGATTCGAACGTGGGTCCTCAGAACATTAGCTGAATTTTTGGATTAATAGCCTAGCGATAATACCACTGGGCCATCCCCTCCCCATGGCAAAGGTCTAGCCCATTCCTCACTCCTGTGCTGTGACGATCGCCAGAGTCATTTTCAGCTTCATCTAGAGGCTGAAATTGGATCGCATTTACAGTGACGCAATGTAGAAATCTCTAGATAAATGGGGGAAAAATGTGTGCAACATTGTCCTAATCCTGATCGCCACCTTTGTCTGTGGTTGCATCAAGCTGTGCGTAGATCCTCAAGTGTCACTATGTACAGAGGTTCTATCTGTCCCTGGTGTTGAGAAGGATGAGTCTTGCCACACTGCCATGGAACACTCCATGTAGTTGGACCATATCACCTGTCCCTCGTAGAAAAATTTATGCAGAGAAACATCTTTGCCCTCAAGTCCACCAGGCAGCTGTCTGCACGTAACTTCCTAGAGGCCCTACAGGAAAAGGAAATAGTCGATCCTGTCGGATGGTTTGGGAGATTGTCCTGCTTTTCTCAGTGGATAAGCTCACGTGTGTCAGATAGGTCTCACCCTATATATATCTTGGGATCTTTCCAAGATCCTGTATCTCCGTCCAGCTAAAGATGACCAGCGTCTGTGTGTTCTCTTTTGTAAGCCACTAACCATCTCAATATTAATATTTTTAACCCACATTCTATCTGAAGAGCAAAGTTGCATCTTGCAAACACATTATTCTTTTACTGCTCCATGACATCCTCCCTTGGGGGAACTTAATTAAAGCAGCCCATCTAATAAACCAATGGCAGGAAACTCACAAAGCAAACTAAGAGTTTATTAAACCAAAGATAAATGTATCAGAAATTACATTATCAGTGGTATGAACTGTATTTTATTAAATTACAAAATAAGATTTAGACATTCAAATGTTTGTGTGATCATCAAGTTGAGGGATTTCAGGGTGTCAGATTTAGAGCTCTTTCTATTTTAGGCAACTAGAATCAACTTCTGGGAGAGGGGGAAATGGAGGAGACAAGGAAATAGAGAAGGGGAGCAAGAAAGAATGGACCTACGTTGTGCCATCAAACACACCCAATGTTTACACAGTGTTCCATACAGAGGAAAGCTCCTTCTTTTCACAGAAACCCTACAGTACAGAAAGAGGCCATTCAGCCCATCGAGTCTGCACCAACCACAATCCCACCCAGGCCCTACCCCCATATCCCTACATATTTTACCCGCTAATCCCTCTCAGCTACGCATCCCAGGACACTAAGGGGCAATTTTTTTTTAGCATAGCCAATCAACCTGACCCGCACATCTATACTGTCCCTATCAAACACTGATGTGCAGATGCCGGCGTTGGACTGGGGTAAACACAGTAAGAAGTCTTACAACACCAGGTTAAAGTCCACCAGGTTTATTTGGTAGCACAAGCCACTAGCTTTTGGAGCGCTGCTCCTTCATCAGGTAAGTGGGAGTTCTGTTCACAAACAGGGCATATAAAGACACAAACTCAATTTACAAAATAATGGTAGGAATGTCTTAAAGGTACAGACAACGTGAGTGGAGAGAGGGTTAAGCACAGGTTAAAGAGATGTGTATTGTCTCCAGCCAGGACAGTTCGTGAGATTTTGCAAGCCCAGGCAAGTCGTGGGGGTTACAGATAGTGTGACATGAACCCAAGATCCTGGTTTAGGCCATCCTCGTGTGTGCAGAACTTGGCTATCAGTCTCTGCTCAGTTGTCGTGTGTCGTGAAGGCCGCCTTGGAGAACGCTTACCCAAAGATCAGAGGCCGAATGCCCGTGACCGCTGAAGTGTTCCCCAACAGGAAGAGAACACTTTTGCCTGGTGATTGTCGAGCGGTGTTCATTCATCCATTGCTGTAGCGTCTGCATTGTCTCCCCAATGTACCATGCCTCGGGACATCCTTTCCTGCAGCGTATCAGGTAAACAACGTTGGCCAAGTTGCAAGTGTATGTACCCTGTACCTGGTGGATGGTGTTCTCACGTGAGATGATGGCATCCATGTCGATGATCCGGCACATCTTGCAGAGGTTGCTGTGGCAGGGTTGTGTGGTGTCGTGGTCACTGTTCTCCTGAAGGCTGGGTAGTTTGCTGCAGACAATGGCCTGTTTGAGGTTGTGCGGTTATTAGTAGGCAAGAAGGGGGGGCGTGGGGATGGCCTTGGCGGGATATTCATCTTCATCAATGACCTGTTGAAGGCTCCGGAGAAGATGCCGTAGCTTCTCCGCTCCGGGGAAGTACTGGACGACGAACGGTACTCTGTCCGCCGTGTCCCGTGTTTGTCTTCTGAGGAGGTCGGTGCAGTTTTTCGCTGTGGCACGTCGGAACTGTCGATCGATGAGTCGAGAGCCATATCCTGTTCTTATGAGGACATCCTTCAGCGCCTGGAGGTGTCTGTTGAGATCCTCCTCATCTGAGCAGATCCTGTGTATACGGAGGGCTTGTCCGGAGGGGATGGCTTCTTTAACGTGTTTAGGGTGGAAGCTGGAGAAGTGGAGCATCATGAGTTTATCCGTGGGCTTGCGGTACAGTGAAGTGCTGAGGTGACTGTCCTTGATGGAGATGCATGTGTCCACGAATGCAACCGATTCCGGAGACTAGTCCATGGTGAGTCTGATGGTGGGATGGAATTTGTTGATGTCATCATATAGTTGTTTCAGTGATTGTTCACCATGAGTCCAAAGGAAGAAAATGTCATTGATGTATCTAGTGTATAGCATCGGTTGAAGGTCCTGTGCGGTGAAGAGGTCTCGTTCGAACCTGTGCATGAAGATGTTAGCATATTGATATGCGAATTTGGTCCCCATGGCTGTTCCGTGTGTCTGGATGAAGAACTGGTTGTTGAAGGTGAAGACATTGTGGTCCAGGATGAAGCGGATAAGTTGTAAAATTGCATCTGGAGACTGGCAGTTGTCGGCGTTGAGTACTGAGGCAGTTGCAGCAATGCCATCGTCGTGGGGGATGCTGGTGTAGAGTGCCGAGACATCCATTGTGACGAGGCGTGCTCCCGGTTCAACTGCTCCATGTGTGCTGAGTTTCTGTAGGAAGTCCGTAATGTCGCGACAAAAGCTCGGGGTTCTTTGTACAATGGGTTTCAGGATGCCCTCGACATAGCCGGAGAGGTTCTCGCACAGGGTCCCATTGCCCGATACGATGGGATGGCCGGGTGTGTTTGCTCATAATAGGCTTTCTCATAATAGGAAGGGCTCGGCGACAGGTGTGAGAGGGGATGGGAGTGAGCAATTAGTGGAGGGGTCACCTGTGGTTGTCCCACTCCAAAACAAGTATATTGTTTTGGATAGTGTGGAGGAGGATGACTCTCCAGGGGTAAGCCACAGTGACCAGGTCACTGGCACAGAGTCAGGCTCTGTGGCCCGGAAAGGAAAGAGAGGGGTTAGGAGAGCAATAGTGGTGGGGGATGCGTCGGTTAGAGGCACGGACAAGCGATTTTGTGGGTGCGAACGGGACTCCAGGATGGTAGTCTGCCTACCTGGTGCTGGGGTAATGGATGTCACCGAGCGGATAGGAGGCATCTTAAAAGGGGAAGATAAAGAAACGGATGTCATTGTACACATTGGTGCAAATGACGTAGATAGGAAGAGCAGGGGGCTCCTACAAGAGCATTTCAGGGAGTTGGGAAATAGACTAAAAAGTAGGGCCTCCAGGGTGGCCATCTCTGGGCTGCTCCCAATGCCTCATGCCAGTGAGGCTAAGAATAGGGAGTTAGTACAATTGAATGCTTGGCTAAAGGACTGGTCCAGAAGGGAGGGCTTCATTTTCCTAGATCAATGGGAAGTTTTCAGGAGAGGATGGCACCTGTACAAGAAGGACGGGTCACAACTAAGTTGGAAGGGCACGAATATCCTGGCTGGGAGTTTTGCTAGTGCAGTTCGAGGGGGTTTAAACTAGTATGGCAGGGGGGTGGGGATCAAAATATTAGGTCTACAAGTGTAGAGGCTGGGGACGAGCTTGGGGCTGGGACAAGGCTGGCAAAGAAGAAGAGCACTCTGGGGGAGGATGACCTCACTGGGCCTGGAGGTCTGGAGTGCTTATACTTCAATGCAAGGAGCGTAGCAGGTAAGACAGATGAACTTAGGGCCTTAATGCTCATGAGGAATTTGGATGTGGTTGCGGTGACAGAGACTTGGTTGAAAGAGGGACAGGACTGGCAGCTGAATATTCCAGGGTACAAGTGTTTTAGGCGAGACAGAGGAGGGGCCAAAAGAGGTGGGGGAGTATCAGTATTAGTTGGAGAGCATATTACAGCGGTGCAGAGGGAGGACAATTCAGAGGGGTCGTGTAACGAGTCACTCTGGGTGGAGCTTAGAAACAGGAAGGGCGCAGTCACTATGTTGGGGGTATACTACAGGCCCCCCAACAGCCCAAGGGAAGTGGAAGAACGGATATGTCAGGAGATACTGGATAGGTGCAGGAAAAATAGGGTTGTTGTAGTGGGAGACTTCAATTTCTCTGGTATAGACTGGAAATCGCTGAGAGCTGGGACTCTGAATGGGGAGGAATTTGCAAAATGCGTACAGGAGGGTTCTTTGGAACAATATGTAGATAGCCCGACTAGAGAGGGGGCTATACTGGACCTAGTACTGGGGAATGAGCCCGGTCAGGTCTTCAAAGTTTCGGTAGGGGAACATGTGGAAAATAGTGACCACAATTCTGTTAGCTTTAGGATAGTGATGGAAAAGGATGAGTGGTGTCCCAAGGGTAAGGTGTTGGATTGGGGGAAGGCTAACTTTAGTGGGACTAGGCAGAAATTGGCAGCTCTTGATTGGGAGAGGCTGTTTGAGGGTAAATCCACATCTGGCATGTGGGAGTCTTTTAAGGAACAGTTGTTAGGGCTACAGGACAGGCATGTGCCTGTAAAAAAGAAGGATAGGAAGGGTAGGATTCGAGAACCGTGGATAACCAGGGAAATTGAGGGACTGGTCAAAAAGAAAAGAGAGGAGTATGTTAGGTCCAGGCAGCTAAAAACGGAGGGAGCTCTGGAGGAGTACAAAGAAAGTAGGAAGGAACTCAAACGGGGAATTAGAAGGGCAAAAAGGGGTCACGAAATGTCCTTGGCAGACAGGATTAAGGAGAATCCCAAGGCATTTTATTCATACGTTAGGAACAAAAGGGTTGTCAGGGAAAAAATCGGACCTCTCAGGGACAAAAGTGGGGAATTATGCTTGGAGCCCAAAGAAGTAGGGGAGATCCTAAATGAATACTTTGCGTCGGTATTCACAAAGGAGAGGGATGTGTTGACTGGGAGTGTCTCGGAGGGGAGTGTTGAACCGTTGGAGAAAATCTCCATTACAAGGGAGGAAGTGTTAGGTTTGTTAGAGAATATAAAGACTGACAAATCCCCAGGCCCTGATGGAATCTATCCAAGGCTGCTCAGGGAGATGAGAGATGAAATTGCTGGGCCTCTGACGCAAATCTTTGTCTCGTCACTGGATGCAGGTGAGGTCCCAGAGGATTGGAGGATAGCTAATGTGGTCCCGTTATTTAAGAAGGGTAGGAAGGATAACCCGGGTAATTATAGGCCGGTGAGCTTGACGTCCGTGGTGGGGAAGTTGTTGGAGAAGATTCTTAGAGATAGGATGTATGCGCATTTAGAAAGGAATAAACTCATTAACGATAGTCAGCATGGTTTTGTGAGAGGGAGGTCATGCCTCACTAACCTGGTGGAGTTTTTTGAAGAACTGACCAGAATGGTTGACGAGGGAAGGGCCGTGGATGTCGTCTATATGGACTTTAGTAAAGCGTTTGACAAAGTCCCTCATGGTAGGCTGGTGAAAAAGGTTGGATCTCATGGGATAAAGGGGGAGGTGGCTAGATGGGTGGAGAACTGGCTTGGTCACAGAAGACAGAGGGTGGTAGTGGAAGGGTCTTTTTCCAGCTGGAGGCCTGTGACTAGTGGTGTTCCGCAGGGCTCTGTATTGGGACCTCTGCTGTTTGTGATTTATATAAACGATCTGGAAGAAGGTGTAACTAGGGTGATCAGTAAGTTTGCGGACTACACAAAATTGGCAGGACTTGCAGATAGTGAGGAGCACTGTCAGAAGCTACAGAAGGATATAGATAGGCTGGAAATTTGGGCAAAGAAATGGCAGATGGAGTTCAATCCTGATAAATGCGAAGTGATGCATTTTGGTAGAAATAATGTAGGGAGGAGCTATACGATAAATGGCAGAACCATAAAGGGTGTAGATATGCAGAGGGACCTGGGTGTGCAAGTCCACAGATCCTTGAAGGTGACGTCACAGCTGGAGAAGGTGGTGAAGAAGGCATATGGCATGCTTGCCTTTATAGGACGGGGCATAGAGTATAAAAGTTGGGGTCTGATGTTGCAGATGTAAAGAACGTTGGTTCGGCCGCATTTGGAATACTGCGTCCAATTCTGGTCGCCACACTACCAGAAGGGCGTGGAGGCTTTGGAGAGAGTACAGAGGAGGTTTACCAGGATGTTGCCTGGTACGAAGGGGCTTAGTTATGAGGAGAGATTGGGTAAACTGGGTTGTTCTCCCTGGAAAGACGGAGGATGAGGGGAGACTTAATAGAGGTGTATAAAATTATGAAAGGCATAGATAGGGTGAACGGTGGGAAGCTTTTCCCCAGGTCGGTGGTGACGTTCACGAGGGGTCATAGGTTCAAGGTGAAGGGGGGGAGGTTTAACACAGATATCAGAAGGACATATTTTACACAGAGGGTGGTGGGGGCCTGGAATGCGCTGCCAGGCAAGGTGGTGGAGGCGGACACACTGGGAACGTTTAAGACTTATCTAGATAGCCATATGAATGGAGTGGGAATGGAGGGATACAAAAGAATGGTCTAGTTTGGACCAGGGAGCGGCACGGGCTTGGAGGGCCGAAGGGCCTGTTCCTGTGCTGTATTGTTCTTGGTTCTTTGTTCTTTGTTCTTTGCCTTGTGTCTCTTTGGGAGGCAGTAGAGATCTCCAACACGGGGAGTACGTGGGATGAGAGCACGGAGGGTGCTCTGAAGGTCCGGATCAAAGGTCTTGATCAGTCTGTTGAGTTGACGGTTGTGTTCTTTGGTTGGATCTGCGGGTAACTGTCTGTAGTGTTCCTCGTTGTTTAGTTGTCGGTACACTACTTTGCAGGAATCCCTTCTGTTCAGTATGACAATGGCCCCTCCTTTGTCTGCTGGTTTGATGACAATGTTGCCCCCTCTACCCTGCCCCATCAAACACTCCCAGGACATGTACAGCACGGGGTCAGATACAGAGTAAAGCTCCCTCTACACTGCCCCCCATCAAATACTCCCAGGACAATTGTAAATGGGAATATAGCAGAATCAAATTGATTCACACCTCCTCTGTTTCCATCCTTTCTTACTCCATTATCACCACCTTTCGCCATACATGGATATTCCTTTGATTATTCAATCACTTTTGTTTTCCCCCTGCTCACACTTTCCCCTTTCTCTCTTTTAAAACCTGTTCCATCTCTCAACTTCTCCAGTTCTGATGAAAGCTCATCGACCTGAAATGTTATCTTGGTTTCTCTCCACAGAAGCTGCCTGACCTACTGGGTATTGGCAGCATGTTCTGTTTTTATTTTTTGGACAGCACATGCCAGAGACATGTCAGATGCACGCCAGATACATGCCAAATACACACCAGATACATGTCAGATACACACCAGATACATGGCAGATACATACCAGATACACACCAGATACATGTCAGATACATGCCAGATACATGTCAGATACATGGCAGTTACAAGCCAGATACACACCAGATACATGTCAGATACACACCAGATACATGTCAGATATATGCAAGATCAGAGACATGAAGCAGTCTTGAATTTGTTGGCGTGTAAATTACATTCACACCACACACAGGCACTAAGCAGTGACCATCTCCAACAAGAGAGAATCTAACCATCATCCCATGACATTTGATGTCATCACCATTGCTAAGTCCCCCACGGTCAACATCCTTGGAGTCACCATTGACCAGAAACTCAAATGGACCAGCCACACAAACATTGTAGCAACTGGAGCAGGGAATTATGCAGTAGGTAACTCACCTCCTGACTCCCCAAATCCTGTCCACAATCCACAGGATACAAGTCAGGAGTGTGATGTTTATTTTGTTCTTTCACAGGATGTGGACCTTGCTGGTTAGGTCAACATATATTGCCCATATATTTGCCCTTGAGATTGTGGTGTAGGTACACCCAGAGTGCTGGATGTGGACACCCAGAGGGCTGGATGTGGACAGCCAGAGTGCTGTTATGGAGGAAATTCAGGGAAATTGACCCAGCGGCAGTGAAGAGGGGAATTTGCAAGTCGTGATGCTCCCATGCCTCTGCTGCTCTTTGCGATTCTGGGTGGTAGAGGTTGCAGGTTTGCAAGGTGCTGTCGAAGGAACCATGGTGAGTTGCTGCAGTGCATCTTGTAGATCGTAGACACTGCTGCAACTGTGCTGGAGGGAGTGGATGTGTAAGGTGTTGGATGGGGTGTGAATAAAGAGGGCGGCTTTGTCCTGCATGGCTTCAAGTCTTTTGAGTGTTACTGGAGCTGTGTGACACTGCGTACCATCTACAAGGTGCAGTGCAACAACTCCCCAAGGCTCCATCGATAGTACCTTCCAAACTTGGGACCTCTACCATCTAGAAAGATAAGGGCAGCAGATACTTGGGAACACCATCAATTGCAAGTTCCCCTCCAAACCACATGCTATCTTGACTTGGAACATTATCGCTGTTTCTTCATTGTCACTGGGTCAAAATCCTGGAACTCCTTCCCTAGATGCACTGTGGCAGTAACTGCAACACACGTACTGCAGTGGCTCAAGAAAGCAGCTTACTACCACCTTCTCAAAGGCAATTAGTGAAGGACAATAAATGCTGGCCTAGCCAGCAACAACAACATGCAGTGAAAGAATAAAAATAATATTGAACTGGATTTGCACAAACCTAGTTCCAGATCATGTAGCTTAGATAGTGATAGATGGATAAATATTGTAAGCAGTCTCACCACACCAGGTTAAAGTCCAACAGGTTTATTTGGAATCACGAGCTTTCGGAGCACTGCTCCTTCATCAGGTGAGTTGACGCCACATCATGGATAAATATTGGCTAGGACACCAGGGGGAATCTCCCCTCCCCAACTCCTCTACCTTGAATACTGCTGTGGGACCCTTTACCATAAGACCAGAAGACATAGGAGCAGAATTAGGCCATTCGGCCCATTGAGTCTGTTCCGCCATTCAATCATGGCTGATATTTTTCTTCATCCCCATTCTTCTGCCTTTTCCCCATAACCCCTGATCCTCTTATCAATCAAGAACCTATCTATCTCTGTCTTAAAGACACTCAATGATCTGGCCTCCACAGCCTTCTATGGCAAAGAGTTCCACAGGTTCACCACTCTCTGGCAGAAGAAATTCCTCCTCATCTCTGTTTCAAAGGATCACCCCTTTAGCCTGAGGTTGTGCCTTCTTGTTCTAGTTGTTCCTACTAGTGGAAACATCCTCTCCATGTCCACTCTATCCAGGCCTCGCAGTATCCTGTAAGCTTCAATAAGATCCCCCCTCATCCTTCTAAACTCCAATGAGTACAGACCCAGAGTCCTCAACCGTTCCTTATACAACAAGCTCTTCATTCCAGGGATCATTCTTGTGAACCACCTCTGGACCCTTTCCAACGCCAGTACATCCTTCGATATGGGGCCCAAAACTGCTCACAATATTCCAAATGGGGTCTGACCAGGGCCTTATACAGCCAGCAGTAGAGGACAAATGGGGCTTCAGTTAAACATATCAACCAAAAGATGGCACCTCTGACAGTACAGCTCCCCCTCAGTACTGCACTGGAGTGTCAGTCATGGTCACATCCTGAAGTCTCATAGACTCATAGAAGCATAGAACCATACAGCGCAGAAGAGGCCCTTTGATCCATCGAGTCTGCACCGACACATTAGAAACACCTGAACTCCCACCTAATCCCATCTGCCAGCACTGGGCCCATAGGCCTGAATGTTATGATGTGCCAAGTGTTCACCCAGATACTTTTTAAAGGATGTGAGGCAACCCATCTCTATCACCCTCCCAGGCAACGCATTCCAGACCGTCACCACCCTCTGGGTAAAAACATTTTTCCTCACACCCCCCTAAACCTCCTGCCCCTCACCTTGAATCTATATCTCCTTGTGACTGACCCTTCAACTAAGGGGAACAGCGGCTCCCAACCACTCTGTCTATGTCTCTCATAATCTTGTACACCTCGATCAGGTCGCCCCTCAGTCTTCTTTGCTCCAACAAAAACAACTCAAGCCTACACAACCTCTCTTCATAACTTAAATGTTCCATCCCAGGCAGCATCCTGGTGAATCTCTGCAGCATCTCCAGTGCAATCACATCCTTCCTGGATTGTGGCGATCAGAACTGCACGCAGTGCTCCAGCTGCGGCCTCACTAAAGTTCTATACAACTCAAACGTGACTTCCCTGCTTTTGTAATCTATGCCTCAACTGATAAAGGCGAGTGTCCCATATGCCTTTTTCACCACCCTACTAACATGCCCTTCTGCCTTCAGAGATCTGTGGACAAACACGCCAAGGTCCCTTTGTTCCACAGATCTTCTTAGTTTTCTATTATTCATTGAATACCTTCTTGTCAAATTACTCCTTCCAAAGTGTATCACCTCACACTTCTCAGATTTAAATTCCATCTGCCACTTAACTGCCCATTTGACCATTCCATCTATATCGTCTTGTAGCGCAAGACACTCTGCCTCACTGTTAACCACCCGTCCAATCTTTGTGTCATCTGCAAACTTACTAATCCTACCCCCTACATTATCATCAATGTCATTTATATAAGTGACGAATAATAGGGGGTCCAACACAGATCCCTGGACACTGCCACTGGACACTGGCTTCCAATCACTAAAGCAGCCTTCTGTCATCACCCTCTGTCTAATTTTGAATTTTGAATCCACTTTATCAAATTACCCTGTATCCCATGTGAATTTAGCACAATTTCAGGACTGGGCCTTGAATATAAAACATACCGACACATAGGAAAGCACACTACTCGATTAGCAATAAACCTCAGCACACCAAAGAGATGCTGCACTTTATGAATATTAAGTGCACATTTTTGTCAACTGTATTATCTTATCAACCTCTGACTTATTCTCTTAAGTCCCGTCAGACCAAATGAGGATGATGGTTTTGAATACTTTGAGCTATTGAGCAGAAAGTGACCCTGACAGTTATTTTTAATGGCACTTCTTCTGTTATCTGATCAAGTGCCAGGCCACACAATTATTTAACACCGTCATTCAGGCTAGCTGTCAGCGATTACCCATGTTAAATGGAGTGAATATTTTTCATGAGATTTGTAAGCCAGTGTTCATAAGCAATCGGCCTGATTAACTGGACAACAAAGTAACTCAATTATTCCAGTGCACCGAACATTCATTGGGCCTTAAAGACAGAATGTTTCATGGAGTTTTTCCAGATATGAGAAGGTGTTTGGCGTGGTGGATGTAGAAATGTTTCCACTCGTGTGTGAAGACCAAAACAAGGGACCATGAACATAAAAAGGTAGCAAATAAATCCAATGGGGAATTCAGGAGAAAGCCATTTACCCAAAAAGTGGTGAGAATGTGCAATGTCGGGATAATTTGGTTTAATCTGTAAAGTAAAACTGGCAATACACTAGCGTTCAATTCTACAATTGTTCTGTGATTTTCTGAGTCTGTTTGCTATTGTTGCTCACTGTGCTCGATTAGTTAAGCCTAGGTGGGGATTCAGAGCAAAGTAGACAAAACTTTAGGAAGCCAGAGTTAGACGCATGAAGCAGACATTTTAAAGTACTGTAACACAACCTGCTACACACAGAAACACTTTGAGCTACTGAGCAGAAAGGTGGTCCCTGCAGTTATTTTTAATGACACACAAAGGGCGGGTTCTCCAGTCTCGTTCATCACGGGACCTGTTGCGAGTGAGAATGGAAAATTTGGCATTCCAGCCAAACCTCCATTCACTTTCAGTGGTACTGGAAAATCCCAGCCACAAACATGTTTCTGTGGCCAGGATCTTCCGTCCTTATTTGTGGGGATGTTCGCCGATGATTGTACAATGTTCAGCACCATTCACAGCTCCTCAGATATTGAAGCAATCTATGTTCAAATGCAACAAGATCTGGACAATATCGAGGCTTGGGCTGACAAGTGGCAAGTAACATTCATGCCACACAAAGGCCAGACAATGACCATTACCAATAAGAGACACTCTAACCACCGCCCCTTGACAATCATAGAACATAGAACATTACAGCGCAGAACAGGCCCTTCGGCCCACGATGTTGCACCGACCAGTTAAAAAAAAAAACTGTGACCCTCCAACCTAAACCAATTTCTTTTCGTCCATGAACCTATCTACGGATCTCTTAAACGCCCCCAAACTAGGCGCATTTACTACTGATGCTGGCAGGGCATTCCAATCCCTCACCACCCTCTGGGTAAAGAACCTACCCCTGACATCGGTTCTATAACTACCCCCCCTCAATTTAAAGCCATGCCCCCTCGTGCTGGATTTCTCCATCAGAGGAAAAAGGCTATCACTATCCACCCTATCTAAACCTCTAATCATCTTATATGTTTCAATAAGATCCCCTCTTAGCCGCCGCCTTTCCAGCGAAAACAATCCCAAATCCCTCAGCCTCTCCTCATAGGATCTCCCCTCCATACCAGGCAACATCCTGGTAAACCTCCTCTGCACCCTCTCCAAAGCCTCCACATCCTTCCTGTAATGTGGGGACCAGAACTGCACACAGTACTCCAAGTGCGGCCGCACCAGAGTTGTGTACAGTTGCAACATAACGCTACGACTCCTAAATTCAATCCCCCTACCAATAAACGCCAAGACACCATATGCCTTCTTAACAACCTTATCTACTTGATTCCCAACTTTCAGGGATCTATGCACACATACACCTAGATCCCTCTGCTCCTCCACACTATTCAAAGTCCTCCCGTTAGCCCTATACTCAACACATCTGTTATTCCTACCAAAGTGAATTACCTCACACTTCTCCGCATTAAACTCCATCCGCCACCTCTCGGCCCAACTTTGCAACCTGTCTAAGTCTTCCTGCAAACTACGACACCCTTCCTCACTGTCTACCACACCACCGACTTTGGTGTCATCAGCAAATTTGCTAATCCACCCAACTATACCCTCATCCAGATCATTAATAAATATTACAAACAGCAGTGGCCCCAAAACAGATCCCTGAGGTACACCACTTGTAACCGCACTCCATGATGAATATTTACTATCAACCACCACCCTCTGTTTCCTATCCGCTAGCCAATTCCTGATCCAATTTCCTAGATCACCCCCAATCCCATACATCTGCATTTTCTGCAGAAGCCTACCATGGTGAACCTTATCAAACGCCTTACTAAAATCCATATATACCACGTCCACTGCCTTGCCCCCATCCACCTCCTTGGTCACTTTCTCAAAAAACTCAATAAGGTTAGTAAGGCACGACCTACCTGCCACAAAACCATGCTGACTATCACCTATCAATTCATTACTCTCCAAATAACTATAAATCCTATCCCTTATAATTTTTTCCAACATCTTGCCGACAACAGAAGTGAGACTCACCGGTCTATAATTCCCGGGGAAGTCTCTGTTCCCCTTCTTAAACAATGGGACAACATTCGCTAACCTCCAATCTTCTGGTACTATACCAGAGGCCAACGACGACCTGAAGATCAGAGCCAGAGGCTCTGCAATCACTTCTCTTGCCTCCCAGAGAATCCTTGGATAAATCCCATCCGGACCAGGGGATTTATCTATTTTCAGACCCTCCAGAATATCCTGCAATGGTGTCACCATCACTGAATTCCCCACTGTTAACATCCTTGGGGTTACCATTGACCAGAAACTCAACTGGACTCACCACATAAACACAGCGGCTACAAGAACTAGGAATACTGCGGCGAGTAACTCACCTCCTGACTCCCCAGAGCCTATCCACCATCTACAAGGCACAAGTCAGGAGTGTGATGGAATACTCCCCATTCGCCCGGATGGGTGCAGCTCCAACAGCGCTCAAGAAGCTTGACACCATCCAGGACAAAGCAGCCCCCTTGATTGGCACCACATCTACATACATTCAATCCTTCCACCACCGCGCTCAGTAGTAGCTCACTACTCAGTACTCAGTAGTGTGTACCAGCTACAAGATGTACTGCTGCAATTCACCAAAGATCCTTAGCCAGCACCTTCCAAACCCATGACCACTTCCATCTAGAAGGACAAGGGCAGCAGATAAATGGGAACACCACCACCTGCAAGTTCTCCTCCAAGCCACTCACCAACCTGACTGCGAAATATATCACCGTTCCTTCGCAGTCGCTGGGTCAAAACCCTGAAATTCTCTCCCTAACGGCATTGTGGGTCAACCCACAGCACATGGACAGTAGCGATTCAAGAAGGCAGCTCACCACCACCTTCTCAAGGGCAACTAGGGATGGGCAAAAACTGCTGGCCAGTCAGTGACGCCCGCATCCCACGAATGAATAAGAAGAAAAGACCGAGGGTGGTTATCCCAACCTGCAGCCATGACAAATATCAGACTGGATGCTGAAAGACTGAATCTGCAGTTAATTAAAAGTTAATCAAAGCATAACCTTTATGAAGGTTAAGTATTTGAATGAGGTAGAGGTGCCAGTTAGAATAGGCTATTAATCAATGTAATACAGTTCAGCACCAAATTGTTCGAGGAGGTTGTGCGTGTGTGTGTTTGTTGTGGGGGAATATCTCTGATGGAGGAAGTAGGTCGCTTTGTAAGAGGAAATAGTTTCTCAGATGCCAAATCCTTTTAACATATTTGGTTTGAACATTTTCAACCTTCCATACTCAACAAATGTTTTTTTTATCACACACAAAAACAGAAAATGCTGGAAAATCTCAGCAGCTCTGACAACACCTGTGGGGAGAGGATAGAGGTAACATATCAAGTCTAGATGACCCTTTGTCACAGCCTCAGCATTCCAGCATCTGCAGTATTTTGCTTTTATCTGAGTGGTTTGTTCATTGGGTCTAAATGGAATAAAAGAGGAAAGGAATCCAAAGACACATCAATTGTTAAAATAAGTGACAGATGTGAACTTGGTTATAAAAAGCAGCAGAGCACTGGGATTTCTTTCTGGAAGAATGGAATTGAAATGTGGCACAGTTTTGTTAAACTGGTGTCAAACCTTGGTTAGGCCACACTTGGGAGTTCTTTGTAAATTCTGGGGCAGAATCTCCCAGTCCCACCAGCAGCAGAAAGCCTGGCAGGCGGGGACATCAGGTCAAATCATCAGTTTCCCAACGATGGAATGAACTTTAGCAATTATGTTAGAGTCATTGAATCCCTACAGTGCAGAAGGAGGCCATTCGGCCCATCGAGCCTGCACTGACTAGCAATCCCACCCAGGCACTACCCTCGCAATCTCAGTTATTTACCCTGCTAGTCCCCCTGAGAGTACGGGCAATTTAGCATGGCCAATCCACCTTACACACACATCTTTGGATTGTGGGAGGAAACCCATGCAGACACAAGGAGAACGTGCAAAGTCCAGACAGACAGTGACCCAAGGCCGGCATTAAACCCGGGTCCCTAGCGCTGTGAGACAGCGGTGCTAACCACTGTGCCACCATGCCATCCAATTATGTTCTTGGGAATTTAAAGGCGGGTTAAAGGCTTCCCGATGAACAATATTGGGAAGCCCTTTTACTTGTATTTGCATATCATGCATGCCCATTAAAAGGCCACTCGCTGGAATTAATCTCCCCTCCAGCGAGAAATTAGAACTTTTACGACTGCAGATAAGTGGTGTGCACCTTCTCTGATGATTAAGGGTGAGTTTCCGCTGTATTGTCCTCATTAAAGAGGGTGTGTAAATGCCAGTCCGTGCCTCAGACTGGATGGTAACAGTGTAAACTGTATGGAGGATGATCACGGAAGGGAGGAAGGGTAAAGGGGGAAGGGTGGGGCAGTGGTTGGGCAAAGATGGTAAGGATAGTGCAGCTGTCTGTGTGGTTTTAAATAAGGTGCCTGGACCTTCGACCCCATGAGGTTAGGGTGGGGACAGCAACCTCCTGGCTGCCTCATTGGGAGAATCAGTGAGCTCCATGCTTAGTTAATGACCTGAGCAGAAGGAGATTGTGTGTGGTTAGCTGTCCCACCCTCCTCCAGCAGAAAGCACTCCCACTTCTGCACCCTCCTCCAAAATTAAACTCCAGAATGGAAGGTTCCATTCCTGATATAGTGATGCTGGAAAAAGGTGGAATAATGATACCAGAAATGAAAGGCCAGATCTGTATAGCAGAGGCCAGCAGCTCCTTGGTAACTGGGCAGTGATTTTATTTTATTTATTATTGTCACATGGATTGGGATATAGTGAAAAATATTGTTTCTTGCGTGCTATACAGACAAAACATACCGTTCATAGAGTACAATGGGGAAAAGGAAAGGAGATGGTGCAGAATGCAGTGTTACGGTAATCGCTAGGGTGCAGAGAAAGATCAACTTAATATAAGGTAGGTCCATTCAAAAGTCTGATGGCAGCAGGGAAGAAGCTGTTCTTGACTTAGTTGGGACATGACTTCAGGCTTTTGGATCTTTTTCCTGATGGAAGAAGGTAGAAGAGAGTGTGTCTGGGGTCCTTGTTTATGCTGGCTGCTTTGCCGAGGCAGCGGGAAGTGTAGCCAGAGTCAATGGATGGGAGGCTGTTTTATGTGAAGGACTGGCCTACATTCACAACCCTTTGTAGTTTCTTGCAGTCTTGAGGGACCCAGGCCATTGGGTGAGTGATGGTGGGAGGATTTGGCAGGGAGGGTTGCAGGGGACCTTCCCATCACAGCCTGAATCAGGATGCAAGTGGGAAGACAGTACAGTCCTCACCTGCTACCTTCACTCCTGAGTAAATGTTCCCACTCTCTGCACTAAACTCGCCACGAAGGAATGGCACAAGAACAAAGAACAAAGAACAGGACAGCACAGGAACAGGCCCTTCGGCCCACCAACCCTGTGCCAATCACTTTGTCCTCTCTAGACTAATTGCTTATATCCCTCTATTCCCTGTCTGTTCATGTGTCTATCCAGATAAGTCTTAAATGTCGTTAACGTGTCTGCCTCAACCACCTCACTTGGCAGTGCATTCCAGGCCCCCATCACCCTCTGTGTAAAAAACTCCCCTCGGAACATCTCCATTGAACCTTTCCCCCCTTACCTTGAACTTGTGCCCCCTTGTAATTGTCATTTCTGCCCTGGGAAAAGGCTTCCAACTGTTCACCCGATCAATACCCCTCATAATTTTATAAACTTCTATCAGTTCGCCCCTCAGCCTTCGTCTTTCCAGGAAGAACAATCCCAGTTTATTCAATCTCTCCTCATAGCTAGATTCCAATCAACGTTTTGGGTCAATGCTCTTACATCAGAACTGGAAAATGGTTTTAGATTTTAAGCAAGTGAAGTAGAAGAGGGCGGAAAAAAGACCAAGTAGGAGGAAGGGTGAAATGCAGGAGAGGTTAAACGATTAATGGTTTGGTAAAGGAACAAAGTGAGTGGGAATATGGGATGGGTAAAGAGACTAGAGATATGTCGAGAGGGGGAGGTGGGGAGGGAAGAAAGATTAACAATAACCATCGAAAAACAAGAAAAAATGAGAGTTAAACTAAAACCTGTGAAGGCCACAATCAGATCAGCCATGATCTTATTGAATGGTGAAGCAGACTCGAGGAGCTGAATAACCTACTGCCCCTCTTAATTCACATTCTCGTGGAGATTACAATCTGAAATTCTTCATCTCAGTGGCTGTAATGTGCCCAATTGAAATATAAGACGCTGTTCCTTGACCTTGTGCTGAATTTCATTGGAACCCATTCTACATGGGTTCCACCAGCTTCTAGAAATGTGTGAGTGTGACTTCAAAAATAATACAAAGGGGGACATTGAGATGAGTGGGAATCAGGCTGGGGGTGAGAGGGAATATTAAGCACTGATTGAGATAGCAATGAGCAATTCTAAGGTCAGAGCGATTCGGTGAACGGACAGACACTCCCAGCAGTCACACATGCTCAGTCTGCACCAACAACAACCACTGAAAGGTTTGTCCTGATGAAGCATCATTCTGAGTTTTGTTTGATTGAAATGAATTTCGTTGCCATAACCTTTCTCTTTTTGCAGACACGCTGATCGTCACGATTGGGGTATGTGGGATTCTCTGTTTTTGTTGAGTGCTGTAGGAGAGTAACTCTGGTGATGCCTTTCAGAGATGGGGCATCGCGGGGGTAATGAGGGCTCAGCTACTGATGGAATAACTTAATGACTAGATTAACGAATGTTTTGGTAACCATGGAAAGGCAGGTGCCAGTCCTCACCTTCAACCTGCGTCAGGTAGATGATGTGATGTGAATCTTCAGTTCAGTCAGTGAGAAATGCTCTGCTATTAACCTGTTGATTGCAATGTAAAAACTTGTTTTCACATCTGCATCTGCTCAAAAGACAAAACTGAGAGAAATGAATTTTGGATAAGAAAGTGAAAAGCATTTGCGATTGCATCTCTTTCCATTTGACTGTGTAATAGAGATAGCGATAAACTGAGCAACTGGGAGAATGTGGAGTCTGGAACAATGAAATTCAAAGAACCTCTACAGGGCAGAAGGAGGCCATTTGGCCCATCGAGTCTGCACCGACTCTCTGAAAGAGCATTTTACCCAGGCCCAGAGCATCTTACCCAGACCCACCCCCCCACCCTCCACCCAGCCCTATCCCCTTAACCTCCCCAACATTTACCATGTCCAATCCACCTACCCTGTACATCTTTGGAGGGTGGGAGGAAACTGAAGTACCTGAAGGAAACCCACACAGACACAGGGAGAAGGTGCAAACCCGACACGGACAGTCACCCAAGGCTGGTATTGAACCCAGGTCCCTGGGGCTGCGAGGCAGCAGTGCTAACCACTGTGCCACTATGCCGCCCTGGCGCTGTGAGGCATTAGTGCTAACGAATGTGCCAGATACATAGCTTTGTTGAGTCTAACCCTCCCTCAGTCCACACATAGGGCCTGATTTTACCATTTTGAGTCTAAGTGCTGAATCTGGGCATCAAATAGATCTGAGCCTGGAATCCTCCTTCCAGCGCGCCCATATGCATTTTGCCGGCTCCGGTCCGATTCGCGCTGTGGGCGGGGCTTAGCGCTGCCGGAACGATCGGAGCTCTGAACTGCGCATGCGCAGTTCGAAAAAAAATCCGAAGCAGTGTGCCCGAGCGGGGAGAAAAAAACAAAGAGAGCGGCTCTCTGACCCAGATCATCTGGGGGCGGGGGGGGGGGGGGGGGGGTGGGGGTGGGGGGGTGGGGGGTGGAGGGGGGGTGTGGGGGGGGGGGGGGGGGGGGGGGAGGGTGGAAGGAGGAAAGGGGGCGGGACCCAGATCATCCTCTGGGGTGGGGGGAGGTGGAAGGAGGAGAGGGGGCGGGACCCAGATCACCTTCTGGGGTGGGGGGAGGTGGGAGGTGGTGGGTGGGAGGCAGAGAGAGGGTGTGACGGGTCCATCTGGCTCACCAAGTCAGTTACAATACTGCGTTCAGCATCTACTGAACCATCTTGGATACAAAGGATAATGGCATTAGGGTTCTGTCTGTAAGCCTTGCTGATGCTAAAAATTATATCCTTGATGTCGGCAGCCATTCCTGATGTTACAGAACTGATAACACCAGGAAGATCGACCAGTACCATTCATTATCCTTTGTAGCCAAGATGGTTCAGTAGATGCTGTGTGCAGTATTGTAACTGACTTGGTGAGCCAGATGGACCCACAAGGCAGAAGGACTATCTTTGTGATGACAAAGTGGACCTAGCTGAGGAACATACAGCTTATCTTGCTAACGGAAGGATGGTGGAGGGAGACCAGCGATCGAGGTAGGTTGGGGGTCTGCTCTGCCGGGGAGGCCTGCCTCCCAGGGGGATCTAATCCCGGGGGGTGGGGGAGGGTGGGGGGGGGTCTGCAGGGGAGGCCTGCCTCCCAGGGGGGTCTGATCCGGGGGGGGGGGTTCTGCCGGGGTGGTTCGCGAAGGATGGTGACTTCACAAGGGCAGAGAGGGCTTCGGAGGTTCCCCTGCAGAATAGAAATCTGCTTCGGACTTTAATTCTGCAGGTCGCTAAAAGCGCGGATCCGGAACGGGCCAGAAGACGGTAAAGTGGGATTTGGTGGTAGGGTTGGGCGCGCGGTTCATTAAGTCAATTTAAATGCAGGCTAATGCATTTAAATTGTTGGGCCGCCCGATTCGTGTGCGGGCCGGACCCGCGCCCAAATCGGGTGTCGGTGAAGCCGCGATCTGCTCGGAATCGGGTGCAGATCGCGGTATAGGCCCGACGCCCAACTTTACCGGGCGCGAAGTTTTGGTAGAATCGGGCCCATAGAGTCATAGAGGTTTACAGCATGGAAACAGGCCCTTCGGCCCAACTTGTCCTTTTTATTTAAGCCCCTAAGCTAGTCCCAATTGCCTGCATTTGGCCCATATCCTTCTATACCCATCTTACCCATGTAACTGTCTGAATGCTTTTTAATAGATCAGACCTCCCACACACAAACAGACTGGGAGCATCTCGAAACTGTCCTACTTTGTGAAAAACTGACAGGTTCAGTTGGACACACGTGTTACATAACAGAGCAAGAGGACAAGGCTGATTTGGACATTCATGCACAGGATCCTGGGTATATTGACATAATAGCCTTATATCCAAAGGAGGAAACTTTGATTTATACCTCAGAATGTCCAAGCGTTGCTTTACCAGCAGTGAATGAATTCTTAAAATGTAGCCACAATTGATATATCGGCAAACAGGGCGGACTGGGCACAGCAAGATCCCACAAGTTGAACAGGATACAAATGACCAGATGATCTGTTTTTTAATGAGGTTTGATTGAGAGGAAAATATTGTCCCAGACTGGGGAGAAATCTCTCATTTTTCTGCAATCAGATCTTATGCATCTACCTGGACAGAGAGGCATTTAACTTCTCATTGAAAAAGCGGCACCTCTGACGGTGCAGCATCCCCTCAATACTGAACTGTGGCTCCAGCTAGATTATGTACTCAAGGTCTTTAAAGAGGGTCTTGAGTTTGCAAACATCTGACTCCCCAATAATAGCACTATTAACTGTGCTGATTAATAATTATTTCTCAACCAATATCACTGAAGCTGATCTTGATGATCATGTTGCTGTATGTGCGAACTTTCTGTGCAAAAATTTGCAAATAAATGTCTTACATTATACAACAGTAGCTATTCTTCTGAAGTATCCCATTGGCTGGGGAACACTTGGGGACATCCTGAGGTTGTGAAAGGTACAAGAGAAATGCAAATTCTTTATTTCCTGTACTGACATTTAACTGGAGCAAAATCAGTTCCACCCTCCATGTCCTCATGCTTAAGGGTTAAACAGTGGCACAAAGCATTGACGGAAGATATTCTCATCCTCAACCAGGGCCATAATCCCTTCTTCCAACCTGACATTCGCTGCACAGATTGTGTTGCTCTATAGAGAGCCTAAACAAGCTCCCTGTCTATCACTGAAAGGCAGCGGGAGGAAGTGATATTAATCACCCTGAAGCAGATGTCAGCTCTGTGCCAGTTACCCAAAACTGTCCATCCCGCAGACAGCCCGATGAATAACCTGTCAAGCAGCATGGTGCAGAGGCAGTACTGACCAATCCTGCGACCTATGGCCAGGGAGCATTTCCTATTCATGATGTACAGTCAGGAAAGGAAAGTGCTCCAAGATTTGTTGACTGGTGACAATGTTGAGACAACTCTTGCAGTAATGGTGGACTTCAGATCACCCACCAGGAACTACGTACTGAGATTTAATATGCGGTTCTTGCAGGTTTGAAGTGAAAGGAAGGCACTCATTAGGAGAGAGTTGAAGTACAATGGTTGGCATGAAAACAATTAGCATCTCTTTGTAAAGGTCTGTTCTGTCAGATCAAGGCATACTTTCATTGACAAGAATAAAAAAAACAACGGGAGACATTAGGGAAGGAAAAGTCTGAGGGAATGATTGACACTTACGCCTCAGTTGTTAAAATTATGTGCAATTGTAAAGATCAACATCTCTCCTGGTCTTTGAAGTATTTGATTGCAGTTCTTTAATGAAGGCGCCTTATTTCAAACATGACTTCCCTTGACATTTTTCCAAATATATTCATCATTACATGGTCTTGACAGGCCGTATACTGTCTATGATATGATGAACAGCAATGAGGAAAGGATGACAGGCTTGTATCTGGTTGATGTCCATTTACAAGGCCAGTATTCCAGACACATTGTGTTGTCTCTGTTCTGCTCTGTGATCAAATGCCTAGCCCTTAACCAAACATAAAATCAAAGATTTCTCTGTATCCCTGCCCAGTTCCAGTCAATCTCAGAGGATCAGGCAACAGCAACAACTTGCATTAATTTGCCACCTTTAATAATGAAAATGCCGCAAGGTGATGTCAGCATCCAAAGAAACAGACATTAGAACTCATGGCCAAGGGGCTTTTTTGAAGGAATGTCTTCAAGCAGGAGACAAAAAGAGAGAGAGACAGAAACCATTGAGGAGGGAATTCCAGAGCTCAGGGAATAGATGGCTGACTGCACAGCAACCAATGGGAGGGCATGTGCAGGAGGTCAGAAAATTAGGAATGCAGATTTCTGTCGGGCTTGAAGTGTATCTGGAGATGTGGAAGATGAGGCCTGGGGAATGTTCGTTTATTGATGTATGCATTTAGCCATATGATTCTCTGAAATTCATTGTGAATAGGTGATCCAACTCTTCCAGGTATGCACCCAGATTTTGAGTGAGTTTTGGGTGGAACGGTAGCACAGTGGTTAGCACTGCTGTCTCACAGCTCCAGGGGCCTGTGTTCGATTCCCGGCATGGGTCAATGTCTGTGTGGGGTTTTCACATTCTCCCAGTGTCTTCGTGGGTTTCCTCCGGATGCTCCGGTTTCTTCCCACAGTCCAAAGATATGCGGGTTAGGTGGATTGGCCATGATAAATTGACCCTTCGTGTCCCAGGATGTGTAGGTTGGAGGGGTTAGTGGGGTAAATATGTGGGGTTATGACGATAGGGCCTGGGTGGGATTGTTGTCAGTGCAGACTCCTTCTGCACTGGAGGGATTCTATGAGTTAAAATCCAGCCCGCGAGTAAGTTAATATAAGGCTGCAGTGAAAGAAAGCCTTTACATAATTAGTTCCTCATAAACAGGCTAGTTCTGGAGCCAACTCTGTCCAGGCCTCTTCAGTAGCTATCAATTAAAGATGATTTATTTTTAATATTTAGAAGAAAATCTTCATGTGGAACCAGGACAAGAATCGGTTCCCACCTCTACCCTGTGTCAAAAGCAGTTCAGAGAAGGTTAACTTGACTAATACCTGGAATGGGTGGGTTATCTTTGAGGAAAGGTTGGGCAGGCGAGGCTTGTATGTGCTGGAGTTTCGAAGAGGGGACTTGATTGAAACATATAAGATCCCGAGAGGTCTTGACAGGGTGGGTGTGAAGAGGATGTTTCCCCTTGTGGGAGAATCTAGAACACATTTAAAACAGAGATGAGGTGAAATTGTTTCATTCAAGAGAGTCGTGAGGCTTTCAACCAAAGCAGAGTGTTTGAATATCTTTAAGGCAGAGGGAGTTAGATTCATGGTAAGCAAGGGGTGAAAGGTTATCAGGGATAGGTGGGGTGTCGAGATGAAGTTACAATCAGATCAGCCAGAAATGGCTAATTTATTGGCAGAGTGGACCCGAGCAGTCAAGTGGCCTATTCACGCTTCCTATTTGTATGTTTGCATATCCAGCATGGTTCAGGGAATTGGTTCCGACCCCACCAAATGTAGATAGAGTTTAACTGACAGAATAGGTGGAATAGGATCAGGAGGTCTTTTGCTTTTGCTATGGGGCAAAGTGGAGCAGTCTCCACACAAAATGCCAGCCCCTGGACTTACCCTTTAATCGATTCCACCTTATTCTCCCTCAAATCCTACCCAGCAAGAATCTGATGGACAGCTGGCTCATAACAAACCCTGGAAGTGTTCGATGGGGACAGTGTAGAGAGAGCTTTACTCTGTATCTAACCCCATGCTGTACCTGTCCTGAGGATGTTTAATGGGGGACAGTGTAGAGGGAGCTTTACTCTGTATCAAATGCCATGCTGCACCTGTCCTGGGAGTGTTTGATGGGGACAGTGTAGAGGGAGCTTTACTCTGTATCTAACCCCATGCTGTACCTGTCTTGGGCGTGTTTAATAGGAATAATGTAGAGGGAGCTTTACTCTGTATCTAACCCCATGTTGCACCTGTCCTGGGAGTGTTTGATGGGGGACAGTGCAGAGAGAGCTTTACTCTGTATCTAACCCCATGCTGCACCTGTCCTGGGAGTGTTTGATGGGGGACAGTGCAGAGAGAGCTTTACTCTGTATCTAACCCTGTGCTGTACCTGGCCTGGGAATGTTTAATGGGGGACAGTGTAGAGGGAGTTTTACTCTATATCTAACTCCGTGCTGTACAAAGAACAAAGAACAAAAAAAATTGCAGCACAGGAACAGGCCCTTCGGCCCTCCAAGCCTGCACCGACCATGCTGCCCGTCTGAACTAAAACCCCTTACCCTTCCGGGGACAATATCCCTCTGTTCCCATCTTATTCATGTATTTGTCACTATCGCATCTGCTTCCATGACCTCCCCCGGCAGCGAGTTCCAGGCACCCATCAATGTCTGTAAAAATAACTTGCCTCCTACATCTTGTTTAAACCTTGCCCCTCGCACCTTAAACCTGTGCCCCCTAGTAATTGACTCTTCCACCCTGGGAAAAAGCTTCTGACTATCCATTCTGTCCATGCTTCTCATAATCTTGTAGACTTCTATCAGGTTGCCCCTCAACCTCTGTCGTTCCAATGAAAACAAATCAAGTTTCTCCAACCTCTCCTCATAGCTAATGCCCTTCATACCAGGCAACATCCTGGTAAATATTTTCTGTACCCTCTCCAAAGCCTCCACATCCTTCTGGTAGTGTGGCGACCAGAATTGAACACTATATTCCAAGTGCTGCCTAACTAAGGTTCCATAAAGCTGCAAAATGACTTGCCAATTTTTAAACTCAATTCCCCAGCCGATGAAGGCAAGCATGCCATATGCCTTCTTGATTACCTTCTCCACCTGTGTTGCCACTTTCAGTGACTTGTGTACCTGTACACCCAGATCACTCTGTCTATCAATAGGCTTAAGGGTTCTGCCATTTACTGTATATTTCCTATCTGTATTAGACCTTCCAAAATGCATTACCTCACATTTGTCTGGATTAAACTCTAACTGCCATCTCTCTGCCCAAGTCTCCAACCGATCTATATCCTGCTGTATCCTCTGATGGTCCTCATCGCTATCCGCAAATCCACCAACCTTTGTGTCATCTGCAAACATACTAATCAAACCAGTTACATTTTCCTCCAAATCATTTATATACATTACAAACACCAAAGGTCCCAGCACTGAGGAACGCCACCTGTCAGAGCCCTCCATTCAGAAATGCACCTTTCCACTGCTACCCTCTGTCTTCTTTGATCGAGCCAGTTCTGTATCCACCTTGCCAGCACACCTCTGATCCCATGCAATTTCACCTTCTGCACCAGTCTGCCATGAGGGACTTTGTCAAAGGCCTTACTGAATTCCATGTGGACAATATCCGCTGCCCTACCCTCATCAATCATCTTCGTCACTTCCTCGAAAAATTCGATCAAGTTAGTGAGGCACGTCTTCCCCTTCACAAAACCATGTTGTTTCTCGCTAATACGCCCACTTATTTCCAAGTGGGGGTGATGTGCATCAATTGGACATGAGGCTCAAAGCTTCAGTAAAAGAAGGCTTTTATTAACTAACAATGGAGCTATCAGAACTTTAACACACTATCCCAGACTGAAGGGGTCCCGTCCGAGCAGGGAGTCTTATACCTCTCCCAGGAGGCGGAGCCCGACTGGGATGTGCCACAACAGTAACAAACACAGGTGTAACAATCCCACCCTAACCCAACAGCAACATTAGTACAATCCCACAGTAACCTATATACATTCCTATAGTACTGGCCAGCCCTGGCTCAGTACTATCCAGTGGGAACCAACGATGGTTCACCACAGAGGGTAAATCCTGTCTCAAAGAATCCTCTCCTATAATTTCCCTACCGCTGATGAAGGCTCACCGGCCTGTAATTACCTGGATTATTCTTGCTACCCTTCTTAAACAAATGAACAACATTGGCTATTCTCCAATCCTCTGGGACCTCCCCTGTAGCCAGTGAGGATACAAATATTTCCCTCAAGGCCCCAGTAATTTCCTCCCTTGCCTCTCTCAGTATTCTGGGGTATATCCCATCAGGCCCTGGGGACTTGTCTACCTTAATGTTTCTCATGAACCCCAATGCCTCCTCCTTTTTGATCTCAACATGACTCAAACTATCTCCACATCCTTTCCCACACTCAACATCCACCAAGTCCTTCTCTTTGGTGAATACTGACGCAAAGTCCTCATTTAATACCTCGCCCATTTCCTCTGGCTCCACGGATAAATTCCCTCCCCTGTCCTTGAGTGGGCCAACCCTCTCCCTGGTTATTCACTTGCTCTTTATATATGTATAAAAAGCCTTGGGATTTTCCTTAATCCTGCTGGCCAATGATGTTTCATGACCCCTTTTAGCCCTCCTTACTGCTTGTTTAAGTTTCTTTCTACTTTCCTTGTATTCCACACTTGCTTCGTGTGTTCCCAGCCTCCTAGCTTTGACAAATGCTTCCTTTCTCTTTGACTAGGCTCACAATATCTCTCATTATCCAAGGTTCCCAAAACTTGCCATACTTATCCTTCATCCTCACAGGAATGTGCTGGTCCTGAATCTCTATCAACTAACACTTGAAAGCCTCCCGCATGCCAGATGTTGATTTGCCCTCAAACATCTGTCCCCAATCGACATTCTTCAGTTCCTGCCAAATATTGTTGTAATCAGCCTTCCCCCAATTTAGCACCTTAACTTGAGGACTACACTTACCTTTATCCATCAGTACCTGAGAACTTACTGAATTGTGGTCACTGTTCCCGAACTGCTCCCCTACTGAAACGCCGACCACCTGGCCGGGCTCATTCTCCAATACCAGGTCCAGTACGGCCACTTCCCTAGCTGGACTATCTACATACTCTTTCAGAAAGCCCTCCTGGGTGCTCCTTACAAACTCTGTCCCATCCACGCCCCTAGCACTAAGTGAGTCCCAGTCAATATAGGAGAAATTAAAATCTCCCACCACAACAACCCTGTTACTTTTACACTTTGCCAAAATCTGCCTACATACATGTTCCTCTATCTCCTGCTGGCCGTTGGGCGGCCTATAGTAAACTCCCAACATTGTGACTTACCGCATCTTGACACCAGATCTTCCGCTTCCCACTTCTTAGTAGATGTTGCTGGGCCGACTTCTCCCAGAATGCACCAGTGAAGCCCCTCAGCCGCCTCTACTGGATGCTCTAACTGCTGTTTATCACTGGAGGGGTTCTTCCACTTCCCACCTCTTAGTACCTGGCCTGGGAGTGTTTGATGGAGGCAGTGTAGAGGGAGCTTTACTCTGGATCTAACCCCGTGCTGTACCTGTCCTGGGAGTGTTTGATGGGGACAGTGTGGAGGGAGCTTTACTCTCTATCTAACCCAGTGCTGTATGTGTCCTGGGAGTGTTTGATGGGGACAGTGTAGAGGAAGCCTTACTCTTTATCTAACCCCATGCTGTACCTGTCCTGGGAGTGTTTGATGGGGACAGTGTAGAGGGAGTTTTTCTCTGTATCTAACACCGTGCTGTACCTGTCCTGGGAGTGTTTGATGGGGACAGTGTAGAGGGAGTTTTTCTCTGTATCTAACACCGTGCTGTACCTGTCCTGGGAGTGTTTGATGGGGACAGTGTAGAAGTAGCTTTTCTCTGTATCTAACACCGTGCTGGACCTGTCCTGGGAGTGTTTGATGGGGACAGTGTAGAGGGAGCTTTACTCTGTATCTTATCCTGTGGTGTGCCTGTCCTGGGAGTGTTTGATGGGGACAGTGTAGAAGGAGCTTTTCTCTGTATCTAACGCTGTGCTGTACCTGTTCTGGGAGTTTTTGATGGTAAGAGTTTTAACAACACCAGGTTAAAGTCCAACAGGTTTATTTGGTAGCAAATACCATTAGCTTTTCGGAGCGCTGCTCCTTCGTCAGATGGAGTGGAAATTTCCACAGATTTCCACTCCATCTGACGAAGGAGCAGCGCTCCGAAAGCTAATGGTATTTGCTACCAAATAAACCTGTTGGACTTTAACCTGGTGTTGTGAGACTACTTACTGTGTTTACCCCAGTCCAACGCCGGCATCTCCACATCGTGTTTGATGGGACAGTGTAGAGGGAGCTTTACTCTGTATCTAACCTCGTGCTGTACCTGTCCTGGGAGTGTTTGATGCGGTCACGGGCATTCGGACTCTGATCTTCGGGTAAGCGTTCTCCAAGGTGGCCTTCACGACACACGACAGCGCAGAGTCGCTGAGCAGAGACTGATAGCCAAGTTCCGCACACATGAGGACGGCCTCAACCGGGATCTTGGGTTCATGTCACACTATCTGTAACCCCCACGACTTGCCTGGACTTGCAAAATCTCACTAACTGTCCTGTCTGGAGACAATACACATCTCTTTAACCTGTGCTTAATGCTCTCTCCACTCACATTGTCTGTACCTTTAAAACTTGATTAGCTGTAAAGACTCACATTCCAATCATTATTCTGTAAATTGAGTTTGTGTCTTTATATGCCCTGTTTGCTGTTTGTGAACAGATTTCCCACTCACCTGACGAAGGAGCAGCGCTCCGAAAGCTAGTGGTGTTTGCTACCAAATAAACCTGTTGGACTTTAACCTGGTGTTGTGAGACTTCTTACTGTGTTTACCCCAGTCCAACGCTGGCATCTCCACATCGTGTTTGATGGGGACAGTGTAGAGGGAGCTTTACTCTGTATCTAACCCCATGCTGTACCTGTCCTGGGAGAGCTTGATGGGACAGTGTCAAGGGGGCTTTACTCTGTAACTAACCCCGTGCTGTACCTGTCCTGGGAGTGTTTGATGGGGACGGTGCAAAGTGTGTTTAATTGATAGCTGTATTCGAGTTGTGTGATTTTATGATGATGTTGACATAAATAATTCTTTTTCCTCACACTGACATTTCTCACTTCGATGAGTAAAAGTAAATCAGATGAAATTTTTTCTACATTTTGATAGAGTGCACTGAAATTATAGATTCATTATTTTCAGGTTGTATAATAGCATAATTACAAAATTTGCAATTAAAGCCTATAAAAGGCTCACAATAACAATACTGAAAAATTAGATTCTTTACACTTCTGTACAAAGAGATGATCCATTTAAATCTCCTTTATTCAATCGTGATTTTAATTTATGAATGTAACAATTTGTCTTATTATTGATTTTTCTTTTGGAAGTTGAGTAGCATGAGTAACCAACATATTTGTATTCTGGTAATTATTCATTAAAATGTCTATCTCGACCCATTTAATTTCTCTGTGGGAATATCATTCTGGTTTTCATGACAAATTATTTGTTTCAATGAAGTAACTTTACAGATATCATGGAACACTGTGTCTCACTGAAAAGAGATCCTTTTAAATGCTTGCTACAGTCCTTTCAGTCGCTGTAGAGGTGTTTTATGGTTTACAATCAATGTTTGCAAGCTGCCAAAAGTGCTCAAGTGTTGTCAGAAGTCAATGTCACTTTACTTTTGAAAATATCATTTTTCCAACTTTCAACTGACTGGAAACTTTGGGATTTGAACTGAGCTGGAGCAAATTGCTGAAAACTGGAAGGCCAGAATCCAAGTTGAAGGTGATAAACCAATAAATTACCCTCAGGGGAGTGTGAAGAGAGAGACATTGCCTACAATCCGGATACCCAACAAAACCTGTGACTGTTTGAGGAAATTACCTTAAAATGCAAAGTACTGAATATTGAAACAATGACTGCCACAGACATAGGCACCCAAAACCTCTTGGAAATATACAATGGGTGAAGTATTTCAAGACCAGGCTGCACACGACTAGGGAGAGATTGCAAGTATCACAGGCAGTGTCAAGAAATTCTTCAGCAGAGGAAACAGACTGAAAGTTACTCTCTCTCCATCTCTTTGGTCACCTGGTTTGAGAAGCCAACCCTACCTGGGACATACCAGTGAACCAAGATCTCATAATAACTGCAATATCTTCTCCATCTGACTGCATCCAAGAAGGCAGCAAACGTAAATCAGCCACAGCGTTTAAAATCTGTATCTCAAGGACAATCAAAGGACACTTAACCATATATTCTTTTACTTTTTATTGGACTCTAACTCCCCTTATTTCTGATATATGTGTGTGTGTGTGTGTGTGCGTGTGCCTGTTTATGTATGTGCGAGCATGTGTGTGTGCGTGTGTATGTGTGTGTGTGTCTGCGCGGGCATATGTTTGTGAGCATGCGTTTGTGTGTGTGTGTATGTGTTTATATATGCATGCCTGTATGTGCGAACAAGCATGTGTGTGCGTGTGTGTGTATGGGTGTGGGTGTTTATGTATGTGCGCCTGTATGTGCGAGCATACGTGTGTGTGTGCGGGCATGCCCTAATCTGACTGCTTGATGTCATGTTTTTTTCTTTGGGTTTAGTTGTTTATAAATTTACTCTTTCTTTGACTCAAGAAAACATTAACGTACATGAAGCGCTTTGAGAATCCTGAGATGGGATGAAGTTGATGCAAGTTCAAGTATTCCATCAGATTCTATCTTTGCCAAGTGCTGCATGAGTTGCTGAGCACAGATCACCAGGATTATGCCACTTTGTCATATTTACTAGCTCACTTTGCATGCGGAATAATCTTATTGCATTTTTCTGTTAAACATGGGGAAATATCTCTAAATATTTTAACAGGGTCAGACAGTGGGAAAGAAGCCTCGAAGGGGAATGCATCACTTTTAATAGGACAACACAGCCCATTCACAGAATTCCCAGTTGCTTGGTAAAAGAGAAGGGACAAGAATTGTCAGGTCACTCACGGCTGAACTGCACATAACAAGTTTCCAATTAAAGCGATTTAACATGGGGTTGCAGACAGCCTTTGTTTAGGTTACCATGAGGTAGTCCGGTGTTTTATACACAAGATCTTTGACATCCATTCTCACTGATTCATGGGGCTACTTATGGTGTTTTTGGCACATGGAAAGTAACCTGCAGCTCAGTTTCTAGCGCTCTAACCTCTAAACTTGAAGGTTGTGAATTAATTCAGTTTCCACACAATCTTTTCTGTCAATTCAGTGTCATACGGAGGGAGTACTGCACTGTCAGGGGCACCATTCTTCAGTGGAAATATTAACCTGAGGTCCTGGCTGCCCTCTTAGGCTGTGGTAGAAGATCCCTTGTGCTGCTTTGAAGAGATGCTCTCCCCAGTGCCCTGATATCAAACCCCAGCCAACATCACTGATGATCATGTCATTATTGTGACATTATTGTGTGGGATCTTGCTCTGTACAAATTGGCTGCCGCATTTCCGACATTACAGCAGCAGGTGCACTTCAAAAAAATGCTTTGGGATATCCCGAGATTGTGAAGGGGGCTCTCTCTGATTGGATGTGTCACAATTCTCTCTGATTGGACGACACGGTGGAAAGTGGTTAACACTTCTGCCTCACAGTGCCAGGAACCTGGGTTCGATTTCCGACTTGGGTCACTGTCTGTGAGGAATCTGCATGTTCTACCCATGTCTGCGTGGATTTCCTGTGGGTGCTCTGGTTTCCTCCCACAGTCCAAAAGACGTGCTGGTTAGGTGCATTAGCTAAATTCTCCCTCAGTGTACCCGAACAGGCGCTGGAGTGTGGCGGCCAGAGGATTTTCACAGTAACTTCATTGCAGTGTTAATGTAAGCCTACTTGATCTAATAAATAAACTTTAAAAAGGATGTTAACCCATTCCGAAGTTGAGTTTTGGCACTCTCAGTCAGTTTTAGGCATTGAGCCAAGCCACAAATCAAGTCACCAATCTAATTCAGATAAACAGTACAGGTGACTGGTGTGGGGAATGGATGCAGTTCATTGTGCAAGACTGGGTTTATGACACAAGGCCCAGCAATACAGCCCAACTCCACTAAAAGGGGTTAGTAACTTTGTCAAAAGCATTCATGGAGAAATTTAACACGTACTCAAGAATGGACTTGGGGAAAGATCTCTGCGTAAGGCCTTTCATGATGTGGAGATGCCGGCGTTGGACTGGGGTAAACACACTAAGAGTTTTAACAACACCAGGTTAAAGTCCAACAGGTTTATTTGGTAGCAAATGCCATTAGCTTTCGGAGCGCTGCTACTTCGTCAGATGGAGTGGATATCTGATGGAGGAAATTTCCACTCCATCTGACGAAGGGGCAGCGCTCCAAAAGCTAATTGCATTTGCTACCGAATAAACCTGTTGGACTTTAACCTGGTGTTTTTAAAACTCTTATTGTGTAAGGCCTTTCAACCAATGTAGACCGAGGGGCTAGTAACTGGATAAAACCTCCTCAAAATGCGTGTATATTTCTAACTGTGTGTAACTGACCCATGTATATAGTTTGGAATGAATTTTGGAGTATGTAATGAAAATATTGAAATATATGTAATGTTCTCAAACTGAACACAGCATGAATTCTGACCCCAGGAGAAAATGTAAATATCGTCTTGTTTTTCTGTTGTAATAATTGGAAATGTTCTGCAATGTGTTTTTCAGAGTTTATATGAATAAATGTATTTTTGGAAAAAATAAATTAGTGTCGAAGAGGATATCCAAGGCCCTCCCACCACCCGCTCAATGTTCTAACACTGAGTTTAATATCACACTTTGCTCCCTATGTTCGTTTGTGTAATAGAAACATCCAGAGAATGAAAAGCAAAAATCTCCCCACCTCTTAATTCACCGAGTTTTCTTGTCTATAGTATTTTGACAAAAACAAAATTCAGCTGCTCCTGAAGTAGAGAATCTCTCGCTTGTGATTCACCTCAACAACTGCTTGGGATTTCAGTCATAAAACTACCTCACCGATTCGGTCCAATCATCAGAGTCAGATAACAATAAACATGCAAATTGTGACCTATAGCGAAATATCAACATCCAACCTGCCACAAGTGGAATCGACACACCGATAGAGTGCAACATCACATGACCATCCACAGATCACACACACCTCAAAATGTCTCAGTTAATTATAAACCTGTGTGGACAGTGTGAGACCTCTGCAATATGAGTGAAAAATGCGTCTTCATCCTTTTTGTTTCCCCCTTTGCTTTTGAAGACAGTAAGAAGTCTCACAACACCAGGTTAGAGTCCAACTGGTTTATTTGGTAGCACTTTAACCTGGTGTTGTGAGATTTCTTACTGTGCCTACCACAGTCCCTCGCCGACAACTCCACATTTGAAGACAGTGGTTTTGCTTTTGAACACAGTGGTTAGCACTGCTGCCTCACAGCGCCAGGGTCCCGGGTTCGAATCCCGGCTTGGGTTACTGTCTGTGTGGGAGTTTGCACGTTCTCCCCGTGTCTGCGTGGGTTTCCTCCGGGTGCTCCGGTTTCCTCCCACACTCCAGAGATATGCGGGTTAGGCGGATTGGCCGTGATAACTTGTCCCTTAGTGTCAGGGGGGGGCTAGCTAGGGTAAATGCATGGGGTTATGGGAATAGGGCCTGGGTGGGATTGTGGTCGGTGCAGACTCGATGGGCCGAATGGCCTCCTTCGGCACTGTTGAATTCTATGATTCTATGAGTCCAAGCTGGATTTCAGTTCCTTGACTGACTCCTTGTCCTTTGCCATTGCCTTCCTCTCTCAGTTTTGGGTGAGGCCCAGGCAGTGCATATCACCAACCTATTTGGCCATGGCAGGGGGCTGGGGTGGGGGGGGGGGGGGGGGGGGGGGGGGTGGTAGTGAGGCAGGGAGTTTGGGAGTCTCACTAGTTGAGTTGAATCCCATCCTCCTCCCACAAGGACCCACCGGACAGAGATTGAGACCCCAACTTATTTTCGGTCCTCATTTTAGCACATGATGGCGGACATTGATTACCTCACAACGCTGATGATGAATTGGGAATCTCATTCCAGAGCGGGAACCGAGTACAGGATCTTTCTGATCATAGCTTGCATCATACTCTAGCTTCCTCAACATTATGTTGAAACTCTGAGGTCAGGGACAATGCAGAATGCAGAGTCAGCAAGGTGCAGCCAAGGGCTCAGCAGCACTGGGGAAATGGCTCAGCCGAATTTCCTTTGGCTTTGACTGTCTCATCAAGTGTAGCAGAGAGAAGAGGCAGACATTATCCTCGGTATCCTTATCAATATTTACCTTCATCCATGTTCCCTAAAAAACAGATCACCTGCTCATTATCTCATTCTTGTTTGTGGAAGCTTGCTGTTCACAAATTGGCTTCTGTATTTATTTACAAAGAAAAACTAAGAGGCTGGATGGACTGGGACTTTTTTCTCTGGCGCGTAGAAGGCTTGGAGGTGATCTTATAGAGGTCTATAAAATAATGAGGGGCATAGATCAACTAGAGAGTCAGTATCTTTTCCCAAAGGTAGGGGAGTCTAAAACTAGAGGCCATAGGTTTAAGGTGAGAGGGGAGAGATACAAAAGTGTCCAGAGGGGCAATTTTTTCACACAGAAGGTGGTGAGTGTCTGGAACAAGCTGCCAGAGGTAGTAGTAGAGGCGGGTACAATTTTGCCTTTTAAAAAGTGTTTAGGCAGTTACATGGGTAAGATGGGTATAGAGGGAAATGGGCTAAATGCGGGCAATTGGGACTAGCTTAGGGGTTTAAAACAAAAAGGTCAGCATGGACAAGTTGGGCCGAAGGGCCTGTTTCCATGCTGTAAACCTCTATGACTCTATAAAAAAAAGGTCAGCATGGACAAGTTGGGCCGAAGGGCCTGTTTCCATGCTGTAAACCTCTATGACTCTATGACTCTAAAACAGAGTTAGTACAAGCCAGCTAATGTCATATTGCGTCCCCATTCAAAAAAACCTATACATTTCCTGTGGCATTTCCCAATAGCCCTTTGATAAATAGAAGCTTTATTTCATATGCACGAGAAAGACCAAGGCATTGGGAGGGAGACATGGAAACTTGCTCCACAAAGCCACCTATTGACTGGAGCCCATGTTGACATCATCACAGATAACGTTTTACACTCTGCATTGTAATGTTTACATGGGAACTTTCAATGCTGCAATCAAAATGCAACAACATGCTATAATAACAAGAAATGTAAGCATTCAGAAGATTTATGTAATGACAGTAAAATTATATGGATATATAAAAATATAAAGTATATAGTGGTTTGGAGGGTAGGTCTTATGAGGAAAGGTTGAGGGAGCTAGGGCTGTTCTCTCTGGAGTGTAGGAGGCTGAGGGGAGACTTAATAGAGGTTTATAAAATGATGAAGGGGATAGATAGAAATCATAGATCATAGAAATCATAGAAACCCTACAGTGCAGAAGGAGGCCATTCAGCCCATCGAGTCTGCACCGACCACAATCCCACCCAGGCCCTACCCCCACATATTTTACCTGCTAATCCCTCTAACCTACGCATCCCAGGACTCTAAGGGGCAATTTTTTTTAACCTGGCCAATCAACCTAACCCGCACATCTTTGGACTGTGGGAGGAAACCGGAGCACCCGGAGGAAACCCACGCAGACACGAGGAGAATGTGCAAACTCCACACAGACAGTGACCCGAGCCGGGAATCGAACCCGGGACCCTAGAGCTGTGAAGCAGCAGTGCTAACTACTGTGCTACCGTGCCGCCTCTAGTGAACGTTCAAAGACTATTTCCTCGGGTGGATGGAGCTATTACAAGGGGGCATAACTATAGGGTTCATGGTGGGAGATATAGGAAGGATATCAGAGGTAGGCTCTTTCCGCAGAGAGTGGTTGGGGTGTGGAATGGACTGCCTGCAGTGATAGTGGAGTAAGACACTTTAGGAACATTTAAGCGGTTTTGGATAGGCACATGGAGCACACCAGGATGATAGGGAGTGGGATAGCTTGATCTTGGTTTCAGATAAAGCTCGGCACAACATCGTGGGCCGAAGGGCCTGTTCTGTGCTGTACTGTTCTATGTTCTATATAGAAAAACAGAACATATATGATATTACTGTATATATTTATATGTATACATATGTCACATGTCCTCTGCCCAGAGGCAGGTCCTGAGCTCATTGTCTGCTGATACTTCATCCCAAGCCCTTTTCTTGATAGATTTTGTCAGGTAGGCAGGTTTGCCATTGCCTTCCCCTCTCAGTTTTGGGTGAGGAAGCAGATGCCAAGTTTATCTCAGCCAGCTGGGGAGAGAATAGAGCCAACATTTTGAGTCCAGATTACCCTTAGTCACAGCTCTGATAAAGGGTCATCTAAACTCAAAACATTGGCTCTATTTTCTCCTTACAGATGTTGCCAGACCTGCTGAGATTTTCCAGCATTTTCTCTCTTGGTTTCAAATTCCAGCATCCGCAATAATTTGCTTTTATCCAGTGGAATCAAAACCACCCTGTTGGCATTACTCTGAACTACACACCAGCCATCTAGCCAATTGAGCTAACCATTCCCGTCTATATGAACACGTGTATGTATTTTCATTGCTTAGATGTTTCCAGATTTTGTTTTCAACTTGCCTGGTGAGGTTGGAAGCCATGCTTGATTGGGTTTTGAGTCCGGGCCACTGGCATGCTAACTCCTCCTGGGAGTTTGAATGATAGGTTGGAGTCAGATGGAACTCCATTTTTTATCTCATGGGAGGTAATTTGTAATTAAATGTGGTTTTGGCTGGACTCGCTGTCCAAACTGGAGCTGAGAGCAGCAGCTTCCTGGTTTTAACTGAGCTGTGCACTGCTCAGAAATCACTGGCTGGAAATGGCAGAGAGTCTGAAAGCGATTTTAATATTAAATAACTGCAGCAGTTCTGTCATCAGACATCAGCACTCCAAAGGTCAGCCTGTGTACTGCACTGTCACTGCCTCTGACCCCCTTCTCTACCCCCAGGAATGCAGCGATGCTTTTCATACAGGGAAGAAACACAAAGCCTCTGACTGTCTCGAAGTTAACCCTTAGACTTCGGAATCCCCAGGTAAATTTCTGCCTTCCTGGAGAGCTCACTCTATCAATTATCAAAATGCACTGTGGTCTTAAAAGCAACACAGGTTCTTTGCTCTTGTTACAGTTGGATATGTAACAGGTCTTATTTTAGCCTAATGTCCCGGGTGAATGTGTCAGGGGTAAATGTGAAATGTGACGGGGGCAGGTGCGACGGGGGAAAGTGCGATGCAGAAAACTGCACACTATGTACAAGATTTTTAATTATCTTCCACTACACACCACTTCATCAAAACAGGCTCATCAGTGGAAACATCTTTATGTCTACTTATGTCTATCTTTTTATAATTTAAAAAGTCTCAATTAAGTACTATAGATATCATCCTCTCATGCTGGATGGATATGATTGGGTAATGCAGTCAGATTCGTGATCGGGAGAATATGGGTTCCCGCCACATCAGTTTGAAATTTTGAAAGTGGTTTTACAAGCTGCGTGAAAATTAAAAGCTGATATCCTTAAAAGTGACTCTGAAGCTGTTAAATTGTCATAAAATAAGAAATAGCAGCAGGAGTAGACCATGCAGCCCCTCAAAAATGTTCCAAAATGATCATGGCCTCAACTCCACTTTCCTGTCTGATTCCAGTGCACTTTGATTCCCCCAGAGGCCAGAAACCCAACTGGTTAATTAATGCCCTTTAGCAACATAATATTTAATTAGTCGGTGTGATAGCAGCATCCCATTGATTGAATTAGCTCAGAGGATGGTCTTTAATATCCTCCGGAATGGATCTTCTCTGATCGATGTCACCTCTGAGAGTGTGTTACTCCCCCAGGTCCACACTGCAGTGCCAACCCAGAATGCTGGGTACAATGTGGCCAGGGCATCAGCCCAGATGGGGAGACTGGTCTCATCCAATCGGGAGAGAGGAGGGAGGAGGAGTTGCATAGGAAGAGGAGGTGTGGGGGAGGAGTGGAGGAGCAGGGGGAAGAGTAATTTCAGAGATAGTGAGGGACGTAGCTCATGCTAAAATGAGGTTACATCTGCAAAAGATCCCGAAGCACGATATAAAAGAAAAGCAAGAGTTCTCACTGTCATCCCGGGCTACATCACTAAAAAAAATTACCTGGCCATGTATCTTCTTGCTATTTGTGGGCGTGCTAGATACTAATTCCCTGCTGGATTTCCTACACTGCAATGATGACTGCATTTCAATAAAGTACATTATAGAATTGGCCATTTGGTCCATCAAGTCTACACCGACTCTCTGAAAGAGCATCTTCCCCAGGCCCTCTTCCCCCATCTTATCCCTGTAACCCCACACATTTACCATGGGTAATCCATCTAATCGACACATCCTGGGACAGTAAGTGGCAACGTAGCATGGCCAATGCACCTAACCGCACACCTTTGGACCCTGGGAGGAAATCGGAGCACCCGGAGGAAACCCACGCAGATATGAGAGAGAACTTGCAAACTCCACACAAACAGTCACCCGAGGCCGGAATCAAATCCGGGTCCCTGTGGCCCTGTGAGGCAGCCGTGCTAACCACTGCGCCGCCGTGCCACCCTATCATGGGATGTAAAGTGCTTTGGGATGCCCTGAGGCTGTGGGAGGTGCTATGTAAATGCAAGTCTCGCTTCCTTGACCAACATTGCTGGGAAGAGCCAAGTAGGGAGGTACAAGAGAAAGTGATTACTCACATCAGGACTCTGTTACAGCACCATGCCCGGCTGCCTATATCTATTGTAGAATTTTGATGCTTTGCTAGACACATTGTGCAAAGACAAATTGTTGGTGGACTGGGCTATCAATCAGTCTGTGCAGGCTGCATGCCATACTGCAATCACATTTGATAATCCACATAATGAGACCTGGTTTTGCAACCTCCGCTCCTCATGTATTACAACAAGGCAACCCAAATCCAATAAATACTCCTGATTCATCCATCTGAATCTATCTTAAGCCAAATTGCTCATTACATGAGTTTCACTGACCTTTGTATGAAAAAATATATTTTACTTTGAAACTGTAGCCAAATATTCACCATCTACAAGGTACAATCAGAGTGTGATGGAATATTCTCCACTTGCCTGGATGAGTGCAGCTCCAGCAACACTAAAGAAGCTCAACACCATCTAGAACAAGCTTATTGGCTCCTCATCCACCACCTTCCACATCCACTCCCTCCGCTATGGTGCACAGTGGCAGCAGTGTGTACCATCCACAAAATGCACTGCAGCAAGTCACAAACATTCCTAGGACAACAACTTCCAAACCTGCAACCTCCTCCACCATCCAGAAGAACGCCACCACCTGCAGCTTCTCCTCCAAATCACTCACCATCTTGACTCGGAAATGTATCGTCATTCCTTCACTGTTGCTGGGTCAAAATCCTGGAACACCCTTCCTAACAGCACTGTGGGAGTATCTACACCACGTGGACTGCAGTGATTCAAGAAGGCAGCTCATCATCAGCTTCTCAAGGGGAATTAGGGATGGGCAATAAATGCTGGCCCAGCCAGCGATGCCCATATCCCATCTTTAGTCCTCATGCAGTTCCATTCTCTTAGTCATCCTTTCCTAGCAGCCATTGTAAAACATTTTAGGAAGTCCTGATGTCATGAAAGGACTGTCCAACTTGTTGCTCAGACCCTATAACATGCTCATTCATTCCCGATCAGTCCTTCACTCAGACCCTATCACATCACACTGAAACTCCATCAATCCCTCGCTCAAAACTTCTCACTTGCTCACTCAATCAGGCCCTGTCAATCAATCACTCCATCAGACCCTATCAATCACTCACTCAATCAGACCCTATCATTCACTCACTCAATCAGACTCTATCAATCACTCACTCAATCAGATCCTATCACTCACTCACTCAATCAGACCCATCACTCACTCACTCAGTCACACCTTTTGCGAAGTTGTTTGTAAAGAATGTAAAGAATGTAAAATACTAGGAGAACAACTGTGTGTGTGGTCTCTTTAAAAGCTGGTTGTGTTCAATGCTTGAATGTTTAAATACAGGGTACACAGACGGCAACATTTGTTGCAGAGACCAAAACATCAGGGTTGCCTTGGTAACAGGCTCTGCAGGTTTTTACATTTTTTAACGGCTTATCAATTTAAAGAAAACACTCAGCTAACAGGAACCTATCAAAATGACTGTAACACTACATTCTGCACTCTCTCGTTTCCTTCTCTATGTTTTGTCTGTGTAGCACGTAAGAAACAATACTTTTCACTGTATGTTAATACATGTGACAATAATAAGTCAAATCAAATCAAAATCAAATTTGAATTTGCTGTTGTTGTCAACCTCAGGCCAATCGAGGTATAGGGAATGGATAGGTCATTAGGATTATAAACAGGAACTCAACTGCCTGACTGCAGTTCAATTGAGTTCAACTGAGAGACAGCCAGAACAGAAAGACATCTCTAGAGCGGCTCTCCACCCTGTCAGCTAAAGAACCATCTCTGAAGAGAATTTTCCATCTATCTAACAAAAGGGTATCAAGTCAGAAAGACCTTACAGACTGAGAAATCAACAGAAAAACTCCAAAAGCTTCTGAAAGCCATCAGACCTGGTTGTATATATTTTTTGAGAGTGACTAAAATTCTGTTATTACTGTTTTGGAACTGAATGGTCCCAGTATTTAGTTGAACAGCATTATAGTCGAACTTTCCTTTAATTAATATATTACTTGTTTCATTAAAGTTCTGGTTTGTTCAATAAAATAATTTGTTAATTATTCACTTAAAGCAAGTCTCAGGTCTTTATTAATGAACCTCTAAACATTAATGTAGAACAGTTAACACCTTCCCAAACACTTTTACCAGATTACGAAGTGAAGTCAAGGGGATTAACCTCTGCGTCATAACAGACCCGATCACTCACTCACTCAATCAGACGTGATCAGTCCTTCGCTTAGACCCTTCAGCACACCTCTACCTCATCAATCCCTCGCTTGAGTAAACCATTCTCCCCTCTCTCCTACGCTCCTCTTCTGCAGCATGAGTCACCCTCCTGGCTCATGACCAATGACCTGCTCCCTGATCACCATGACGCACCATCAGACTGCACTGCCACCACTGAGTGAAGGTCGAGAGGCAGCTTAGTAAAGGCTGGCTGAGCTGCCTTTCTCAGAGACAACACAGGGTCCTCAGAGACACATAAATAGAGAATCAGTCTATTGTAGAACTTCCTTACAAACACATTCCTTTGTATTAAACTCTCATCTATACTTCTCAAGGTCCTTATGGAGGAAGTGTTTGCAATTATGAGGGCAAACATTTCTCCTTTTCTCTCTTTACTCTTCCAGTTCTCTTTTTAAATTATGTTTTATTCATTTATGGGATGTGGGCGTCGCTGGCTGCTCATCAGTGCTGGAGGAAGCGAATGTTTGTGGATGGGGTAATAATCAAGCGGGCTGTTTTGTCCTGGATGGTGTCAAGCTTCTTGAGTGTTGTTCGAGCTGCACTCGCCTAGGGAAGTGGAGAGTATTCCATCACACTCCTGACTTGTGCCTTGTGGCAGGCTTTGGAGAGTCAGGAGGTGAGTTATTCACTGCAGGACTCCAAGCCTTTGAGCTGTATTGGTAGCACAGTATTTATATGGCTGGTCCAGTTCAGTATCTGATCAATGGTAACCTCCTGATGTAGATAGTGGGAGATTCAGTGATGGAAATGCCATTGAATGTCAAGGGACAACGGTTAGATCCTCTCTTGTTGGACTTGTTCATTGCATTCCAATGCGAAAAACCAGTTCAGGCCAGTATTCTTATTTCCCCATTTTCACTGTTTGTTCCCATCTTGGCTGACGCTTGTGTGGTGTGAATGTTACTTGCCATTCGTCAGCCCAAGCCTGGATATTGTTCAGGCTTTGCTTCATTTGGAGATGGACTGCTTCAGTTTCTGAGGAGTTGCACATGGTGCTGAACATTGTGCAGTCATCAGCAAATATCTCCATTTGTGACCTTATGACAGAGGGAAGGTCATTGATGAAGCAGCTTAAGATAGAATCCCTACAGTGCAGAAAGAGGCTATTCAGCCCATCGAGTCTGCACTGACCGCAATCCCACCCAGGCCTCACCTCGATAACTCCATGCATTTACCCTAGCTAGTCCGCCTTATACTAAGGGACAATTTAGCATGGCCAATCCACATAACCCGCACATCTTTGGACTGTGGGAGGAAATCAGGTAGCACAGTGGCACAGTGGTTAGCACTGCTGCCTCACAGCCCCAGGGACCTGGGTTCAATTCCAGCCACGGGTCACTGTCTGTGTGGAGCTTGCACCTTCTCCCCGTGTCTGCATGGGTTTCCTCTGGGTGCTTCGTTTCCTCCCACAGTCCGAAAGTCATGCTAAATTCTCCCTGTGTCCCCGAACAGGTGCCTGAGTGTGGCAAGTAGGAAATTTTCACAGTAACTTCATTGCAGTGTTAATGTAAGCCTACTTGTGACACTAATAAATGAAATTTACTTTATGGAGAAAGCCCACGGAAAACCAAGATGGTTGAGTTAAGGACACTATCCTGGGAACTTCTGCAGTGATGTCTTGGAACTGAGGTGACTGACCTCCAACCACCACAACCAGTTATGGTTCCAACCAGCAAAGGGCTTTTTCCCTGATTCCCAGTGACTCCAGTTTTGCTCGGGATCCTGGATGCCAAACTCGGTCAAATGCTGCCTTGATGTCCAGAGCAGTCACTCTCACCTCACCTCCGGCATTCAGCTCTTTTGTCCATGTTTGAACCAAGGCTGTAATGAGGTCGAGGGATGGGTGAGCCTGACGAAAAACAAACTGAGCGTCTGTGACCAGGTAATAGAAACATAGAAAATAGGAGCAGATTTTTGATTTGATTTGATTTATTATTGTCACATGTATTAGCATACAGTGAAAAGTATCGTTTCTTGCACGCTGTACAGACAAAGCATACCGTTCATAGAGAAGGAAAGGAGAGGGTGCAGAATGTAGTGTTACAGTCATAGCTAGGGTGTAGACAAAGATCAACTTAATGCAAGGTAAGTCCATTCAAAAGTCTGATGGCAGCAGGGAAGAAGCTGTTCTTGATTCGGTTGGCACGTGACCTCAGACTTTTGTATCTTTTTCCCGATGGGAGAAGGTGGAAGAGAGAATGTCCGGGTACATGTGCTCCTTAGTTATGCTGGCTGCTTTTCCGAGGCAGTGGGAAGTGTAGACAATGTCAATGGATGGGAGGCAGGTTTGTGTGATGAATTGGGTTTCGGTCACAATCCTTTGTAGTTCCTTGCGGTCTTGGGCAGAACAGGAGGCATACCAAGCTGTGATACAACCAGAAAGAATGCTTTCTATGGGGCGTCTGTAAAGGTTGGTGAGAGTCGTAGCTGACATGCCAAATTTCCTTAGTCTCCTGAGAAAGTAGAGGCAGTGGTGGGCTTTCTTAACTACAGCATCGGCATGGGGGACCAGGACAGGTTATTGGCGATCTGGGCACCTGAAAACTTGAAGCTCTCAACCCTTTCCACTTCATCCCCGTTGATGTAGATAGGGGTATGTTCTCCTTTACACTTCCTGAATTTGATGACTATCATTCATTGTGATCATGGCTGTTTATCCAACTCAATAGCCTGAGCCTGCCTTCCCTTAGAACCCATAGATTCCCCACAGTTCAGAAGGAGGCCATTTGGCCCATCGATTTTGCACTGACTCTCCACAAGAACATCTTATCCAGGCCTAGCCCCCTCTGCCCTATCCCCGTAACCCCATGCATTTATCATTGCTAATCCGCCTAACCTACTCATCTTTAGACTATGGGAGTAAACCGCAGCACCCGAAGGAAACTCACGTAGACACAGGGAGAATGTGCAAACTCCACACAGAGACCCAAGACTGGGATTGAACCCAGGTCCCTGACACTGTGAGGGAGCAGTGCTAACCACTGTGCCACCATGCTGCCCCAAATCTCCCATGTCCCTTGATTCTTTTCACCCAAGAGCTAAAACTAACTCTTTCTTGAAAACACTTGGCCTCAACTACTTTCTGTGGTAGTGAATTCCACAGGCTCACTACTCTCTGGGTGAAAAAATGTCTCCTCATCTCAGTCCTAAAAGGTTTACCCTGTATTCTTAGACTATGACCCCCTGCTTCTGGACACCTCCACATTGAGTACATCCTTCCTGTATCACCCTATCTAGTTCTGTTAGAATTTTATAAGTTTCTATGAGATCTCCCTCATTCTTCTGAACTCCAGCGAATATAATCCTAACGTACTCAATCTCTCCTTACTCATCAGTCCCACCATCCCAGGAATCAGTCTCTGCACTGCCTCTAAAGCAAGAACATTTTTCCTCAGATAAGGAGACCAAAACTACACAATATTCCAGGAATGGCCTCACCAAGACCCTGTATAACTGCAGTAAGATATCCCTGCTCCTGTACTCGAATCCTCCCACTCTGAAGGCCAACATGCAAGTTTTCTTCAACATCACCTGCTGTACCTGTGTGTTTATCTTCAGTGACTGGTGTACGAGGTCACCCAGGTCTCATTGCATGTTCCCCTCTGTCAAATTTAAAGTCATTTGATAATAGTCTGCTTTTCTGTTTTTACTACCAAAGTGGATAACCTCACATTGATCCACATTATTCTACATCAGCTGTGCATTTGCCCACTCATTCAGCCTGTCCAAATCGAATTGAAGGAGCTCTGCATCCTCCTCACAGCTCACCTTCCCACCCAACTTTGTGTCATTGCTAAGTAAGTGCTGCTGATAAACTTGTTGATGACCCCTCTCTGATGATGGAGAGTAGATTGATGGGGCATCAATTGGCCAGGTTGGATTTGTCCTCCTTTTTGTGTACAGAATGTACATGGGCAATTTTCCATCTGTATGGATAGATGCCAATGTTGTAGCTGTACTGGAACAACTTGGCTAGGGGCGTGGCAGGTTCTGCAGCACACGTCTTCAGTACTATTGCTGGAATAATGTCAGGACCCATAACCTTTGCGGTATCCAGTGCCTCCAACTGTTTCCTTGATATCATGTGAAGTGAATTGAATTGGCTGAAGATTGGAACCTGTGATGCTGGGGATCTCTAGAGGAGGCCGAGATGGATCATTCTCTCAGCCCTGCTGGCTGAAGATTGTTGCAAATGCTTCAGCCTTATCTTTTGCACTGATGTGCTGGGCTTTTCCATCATTGAGGATGGGGCTATTTGTGGAGCCGCTTCCTCCAGTAAGTTGTTTAATTGTCCACCACCATTCGCGGCTGGATGTGGCAGGACTGCAGAGCTTAGAACTGGTTGTGGGATTGCTTAGCTCTGTCTATCACTTACTGATTATGCTGTTTGGCATGCAAGTCGTCCTGTGTTGTAGCTTCACCAGGTTGACACCTCATTTTTAGGTGTGCCTGGTGCTGCTCCTGTCATGCCCTCCTGCATTGCTCATTAAACCAGAGTTGATCCCCTGGCTTGGTGGTAAAGGTAGAGCGGAGGTTATGTCGGGCCATGAGGTTACAGATTGTGGTTAAGTACAATTTTGCTGCTGCTGATGGCCCACAATGCCTCATGGATGCCCAGTCTTGAGTTGCTAGGTCTGTTTGAAGTCTATCCCATTTAACATGGTGATAGTGTCACACAACATGATCTTCAACGTGAATATGGAACATTGTCTCCACAAAGTAGTCACTCTGACTGATGCTGTCATGGACAGATGTATTTGCGACCAACAGGTTGGTAAGAATGAGGTCAAGTAAGTTTTTCCTCTTGTTGCTTCCCTCACTAGCTGCCGCAGTCCCAATTTAGCAGCTGTGTCCTTTAGGAGCCGGCCAACTCAGCCTGTGGTGAAACTACCAAGCCTGTCTCGGTGATGGACATTGAAATCCCCCATCCAGAGTATTCTGCACCCTTGCCACTGTCAGTGATTCCTCCAAGTGTTGTTCAACTTGGAGGAGTACTGATTCATCAGCTGAGGGGGGGGAACGGTGTGTCGTAATCAGCAGGAGGTTTCCTTGCCCATGTTTGACTTGATGCCATAAGACTTCATCAGGTCCAGAGTCAATGTTGAGGACTCCCAGAGCAATCCTCTTGCCAGTACACCATTGTGCCACTACTTCTTCTGGATCTGCTCTGCCCCACCAGTAGGGCAGGGAAGGTGATGGTGCTGTCTTGGACATAATCTGTAAGGTCTATAAGGTATAATTCCATGATTATGACTACATCAGCCTGTTATTTGACTAGCCTGTGTCGGCACAAACCCTCAGATATTAGGAAAGATGTCTTTGTAGGTTTGATTGCGTGGGGCTTGCTGTTGTCACCTCTGATGCTAAGTATAACTCAGATATCAGAGGGACGTTTTTTACACAGAGGGTGGTGGGGGCCTGGAATGCGCTGCCAAGTAGGGTGGTGGAGGCAGGCACGCTGACATCGTTTAAGACTTACCTGGATAGTCACATGAGCAGCCTGGGAATGGAGGGATACAAACGATTGGTCTAGTTGGACCAAGGAGCGGCACAGACTTGGAGGGCCGAAGGGCCTGTTTCCTGTGCTGTACTGTTCTTTGTTCTTTGTTCTTTGTTCAATGTCAGGTGGGTGGTCTGTCTGGTTTCTTTCCTTTTATTGACTTTCCAATGTTTTGATATATCTGAGTGGCGTACTTGACTATTTCTGAAGCAAAGTGAAAAGTTTATTTAATAGTCACAAGTAAGGCCGACATTAACACTGCAATGAAGTTACTGTGAAATTCCCCTAGTCGCCACAGTCCGGCGCCTGTTCAGGTCAATGTACCTAACCAACATGTCTTTCAGAATGTGGGAGGAAACCCACGCAGACATGGGGAGAACATGCAAACTCCACCCAGACAGTGACCCAAGCTGGGAATCGAGCCCAGGTCCCTGGTGCTGTGAGGCAGCAATGCTAACCACTGTGCCACCATGCCGCCCCATTTGAGAGGGCACTTAAAGGTCAACAACATTGCTGTGCATCTGAAATCAACTGGCCAGCCAGGCAAGAACAGCAGATTTCCCTAAAGGACATTAGTGAACCTCACAATGTTTTCGCAGTCATTTAAATTAGACTTTTAATTCCAGCTTCTTATTACATTCAAATTGCACCATTTGCTGTTGTCCCCAGAGCATTAGCTTGGGTCTCTAGATTTCTAGTCCAGTGCCACTGGACACTGGCTCTCCCACTCTCTGGTGAGTGTGTAGCATCCTCCCAGAATCCACCAGAGCTACCGCGGATAGATAGCAGAAGTGTTTTTTAATGATTCCAACTCCATTGTTTTCCAGCCTCTCTGTTTAGAAGCAGCTAGACTTTGCTTAGGCCTACAATGAAGCATTTATTTTCTGTTATTTTATCTCAGGCCTGTCCGATCTTTTTGTGCACAGGGCCATATTCCAATTCTTTTCTTGCTCAAGGGGCCAATGAGTAAAATTTCCAAAAGGTAAGGTTTGGTGGTGCAACATTAGACATGAATTTCAATAAAATGCTGAGGTATGAATCATAGAATCCCTACAGTGCAGAAGGAAGACATTCGGCCCATCGAGTCTGCACCGACCGCAATCCCACCCAGGCCCTATTCCCGTAACCCCACATATTTACCCTGCTAATCCCCTGACAGTAGGGTCAATTTAGCATGGCCAATCCACCTATCCCACACCATCTTTGGACTGTGAGAGGAAACCAGAGCACCTGGAGGAAACCCACGCAGACACGGGGAGAATGTGCAAACTCCATACAGACAGTGACCCGAGGCCGGGATTGAACCCGGGTCCCTGATGCTGTGAGGTAGCAGTGCTAACCACTGTGCCACCGAGCCAAGAAACAACTTGCTGAGTAAAAAATAAAGCCATGCCAAAGCAATAGGTTGATAATTTAAAATAATGAATAATTAATAAAGATGATCATTGGAGTGTGAGAAGGTCAAGTAGTGTTTTTTTCAGCTCATTTTCATTCAGCCTACTTATTCACACCCTCACTCACACTTACTGGGTGGGATTTTCCGGCCTTACTTGTCCCAAAAGGGTAAAATCCCACTCAAAGTCAATGGACCTTTCCATATTCCACCCCTCGCCCGCTCTGATTCACATGGTGGGCTGGACGGTAACATTCCGACCACAGTGTGAGTTGGTGTGTGTGTGTCGGTGTGTTGCTACATCACTGTCGGTCTTTCACGATAAACAGGCTCACACCATCACTGAAATGTCTAACAGAGCAATGGTATATCATAAAATCATGGAATCCCTATAGGACAGAAGGAGGCCATTCAGCCCATCGAGTCTGCACCAACCACAATCCCACCCAAGTCCTATTCCCATAACCCCACATATTTACCCTATTAATCCCCTGACACTAGGGGCAATTTAACATGCCCAATGCATTGAACAAACATGCCTTTCAGACTGTGGGAGAAAACTCATGCGAACACGGGGAGAACGTGCAGACTCCACACAGACAGTGACCCAGACTGGGAATCGAACCTGGGTGCCTGGCGCTGTGAGGCAGCAGTGCTAACCACTGTGCCCACCCTGCCGCAATGTCATTTGAATGGATTAAAATGTTAATATTGTCAGTTTAGGTTTACTTCATGGAGGGTCTTAGCACCTATTGTTAGTCAGTTTAGAGAAAATATGCATCCCTTGCACAGTGGCAAATGTTCAACATTGAAACCAACTCTCAGCCGATTGTGAAGGCTGTGATTCGGGGATTCTGAAATTACATTTATGGGTTTGAAACCACATTTCGCAAAGGTTGGCGAGTACTGGTATTAACCTCAAAGCAATATAATTACATGATTTTAATGTATTATTTCAAAGGACTTTCGCAATCTTGTAAATGTTGACAGCACACAGTTTGCGGTACGCAGTTGCATCTGTTAGATTACGAGTGCTGACTCATCCATCTGGGTCTGTTTTGAGTTTTATTTAATCTTGTTTCAAAGTTCTCTTTAAAACAAAAGAAAGATGATTTTCTGACAAGAGCAGCAGATGCTAAATCAAAGTGATAATAGTGAAATCAAAAGTTAAGATAAGCATTGGATTAGTAATCAAAAGGTCTAAGCTAATGTTATAATATTGGAGTTAAAATCCCACTGGTGCTTGAGAATTTGAAAGGAAATCAGAAATGCAAATAGCTGATATCAGTAAATTGATCATGAGACAGTCAGATTATTGTAAAAATCAACCTGGTTCAGTGTTCTTTTTTGGCAATGACTCGTGAACGAGTGTGACTGTCCACCTAGGAAACATTGTGTCAATGGTCATGGGTTCTGTGACTCTTCGCGTGGCTGATGAGCCAATCTTAGAGGGTTACCTTTGGCCGTACACTTGGCAAGTGTTTCTGGGAGGTGGGTTTGCTCCTTGAATTCTATAGGGGTGGCCCAGTGGCACAGTGGTTAGCACTGCTGTCTCACAGTGCCAGAGACCCGGGTTCGATTCCAGCCTCGGATCACTGTCTGTGTGGAGTCTGTACGTTCTCCCTGATTCTGCACGAGTTTCCTCCAGGTTCTCCGGTTTCCTCCCATAGTCCAAAGATGTGCGGGTTAGGTTGATTGACCATGGTAAATTACCCCATAGTGTCAGGGGGATTACCAAGGTAAATACATGGTGTTAAGGAACATGGGCTGGGTAGGATTGTGCTCGGTGCAGAGTCAATGGGTCGAATGGCCTCCTTCTGCACCGTAGGGATTCTATGATTCTTCTATGATATCGCCGGTATTCCTTCCTCGGGCTCTTTCGTTAGGTCTCCTCTTGTTGTCGGTTGTCCTCAAAAGAATTGTGTCGCTTCATTCAGGAAATTCCTGCATGTCAGTCTCTTCTGGGTGAGGGTCTCCCAGGTGTTGACAACTATGCTGCATTTCTTGAGGTAAGCCTTCAGGGTATTTTTGAAGGGCTTCCATTGTCCTCCTCTTGTTTGGGAGCCTTCCTTAAGCTGGGCAAAGAAAATTGTTCAGTAAAGTCCTTTAGGCAAGGAGATCTACTGTCCTTACCCAGCCTGGCCCATTGATTCCAGTCTCAATCAATGCGGTTGTCTAGTGTTTTAAGAACAACTTGCATTTATCCAGTGTCTTTAACGTAGCGAAAGGTGCTTCACAAGAGCGTCCTCCAACACTGAACCCATAGAACAGGATAACAGGAGGGATGAAAACAGACTTGATCACACGGATGATCCCAGGAATGGTAGGCCTGACATACGATGAACGTCTGAGGATCGTGGGATTATATTCATTGGAGTTTAGGAGGTTGAGGGGAGATCTGATAGAAACTTACAAGATAATGAACGGCTTAGATAGGATGGACGTAGGGAAGTTGTTTCCATTAACAGGGGAGACTAGGACGCGGGGGCACAGCCTTAGAATAAAAGGGAGTCACTTTAGAACAGAGATGAGGAGAAATTTCTTCAGCCAGAGAGTGGTGGGTCTGTGGAATTCATTGCCACAGAGGGCTGTGGAGGCCGAGACGTTGAGCGTCTTCAAGACAGAAATTGATAAATTCTTGATTTCTCGAGGAATTAAGGGCTATGGGGAGAGAGCGGGTAAATGGAGTTGAAATCAACCATGATTGAATGGTGGAGTGGACTCGATGGGCCGAATGGCCTTACTTCCGCTCCTATGTCTTATGGTCTTATGGTCTTATGAGGTAGTTTTTAATGAGCACCTTGAAGGAAGTAGGAGAAGTAGAGAGATGGAGAATTTAAGGAGGAATTTGAGAGCTTGGGGCCCACATTGCTAAAGGTACAAGCTGCCAATGGTGGAGGAATTAAAGTTGGGGATGTGCAAGAGGCCACAGATCTCAAAGGGATGTAGGGTTAGTGAAGGTTACAGAAATGGGCATGGGTGAGTCGATGGAGGGATTTGAAAACAATGATGAAAATGTGAAATAAAATAGAAAATGCAGGAAAACATCAGCAGGTCTGGCAGCATCTGTGGAGAGAGAAAATAGTTGACATTTTGAGTCCATATAACTCTTCCTCAGAGCGAGAGATAAAACACATTTAAACTGAGGCATTACTGGACCAGGTGCCAATTTGGCAAGCACAGGGGTGTTGAGTGAATGAGACTTAGTGCGTGTTCAGAGTTAAGAGTTTTGGATGAGCTGAAGTTTACTTGGGTTGGCAGATGGGGGGCTGGTCATGAGGGTTGGAATAGTTTAGTCTAAAATATAACAAAGGCATGGATTTTCAGCAGCAGATGAACGGAGAGAGTGCAGAGACGAGTGATGTTATGGCGGAAAGGTTTCTGCCCCTGTTCCTACGGTGATGGATGGAAGTAGGCAGTCTTGGCGATGGAATGGGTGGAGGGTAGGCAGTTCAGCTCAGGGCCAATTATGATTTCATGGATATGAACAATTTGGTTTAAACTTAGAAGTTATCAGGGAGAAGGATAGGGTCCTTAGTAAGTCAATCAGTTGCAACAAACTACTACAAAGGATAACTAGGAATGGGACAATGTATACTGGCCTTGCCAGTGACAGCCACATCATAGAAAGGGGAAATCATTGCCGGAATTTTATCACCTCGCCTGCCCGAGGCTCTTAAGATTCTGCCCGGGGCCAATGGAGAATGCTGTTCTGTGAGCCTTGTCCACCCCGATTCCGGGGCGGATGTGCTGATAAAATTCTGGCACATATCTCTGTCAGCTTAGTCCTTGAATTGAAACAATTGAGATTAACCCCATTTCCCTATTATTCTTTTCCATATCCTTTAACGTTCTTTCTTTTCAGATACACATCCACGGACAATGAACCTTTGACCGAGATACTGAGGGCCAATTGCACCTCTGAACTCATAACTTGGCAAGAGCCAGCTTGCAATTTGGAGAGAAAACTGGGATAATGAGAGTCAACATAAAACAACAAGGGAAAACATTATGAGCCAAAATGCAATAAAGACCATGCATGAAGCTAAACTGAAATCTTCTTGAACTGATTAGAAACAGAGTGTAGGAATCATTGTCTGTCCAGATATCCTCTTTGATGGTCATCATTACTGATTAGATGGTTTAATTCATATTCTCATGTGTGCTGTAATATCCTCTGCAGTATCCCTGGTACATATTAACTTTGTTCTTATTTTGTTTTGTATATTAATGACTTTCAGTTGCTTGAGTATCAACATTCTGTCGTGCCCCCAAAAAAAGGCAGAACTTTTGTTTCGATCGCACCTTTCACAACTTCAGGACATCCCAAAGTTACTTCATAGCCGATGGGATACTTTTGAAATGTCAACACTGGAATAAAGCAAGCTGGCTACAAGATAGAAAGCAGAGAGTTGGGGGTGAGAGATATTTCTTCAGTCTGATGGAAGGTGAATATTGGTGTTTAAAAGAATTTGGTATTGGGGCAACTGTTGCTTACCACATATGTAAACGAGGTGGACTCAGGGATCATATTGTATGCATGATAGTAAGTTGGGGAGTGTAGTTAATATTGCGGAAAACTGTGACAAAATGTAAAAAGATACTGATGAACTTGCAGAATGGGCGGATAAATGGCAACTGATTGCAAAACTATGAGGTGGGCCACTTTGATCAGAGAATTCAAAAGTTCACGTAAATATTGGGAAAAAGAACATTCTAAGCAGGGAGAAGAATAAAGGAATCTAGTGGTTCAGATTCCCAGACCATTAAATGTAGCAATAAAGGCTAACATAGGAACATAGGAATGAGGAGCAGAAGTAGGCAATTCAGCCCTTCGAGCCTGCTCCGCCATTCATTACCATCATGGCTGATCGTCCAACTCAATAGCCTAATCCTGCTTTCTCCCCATAACCTTTGATCCCATTCACTCCAAGTGCTATATCTATCCACCTCTTGAATACATGCAATGTTTTAGCATCAACTACTTCCTGTGGTAATGAATTCCACAGGCTCACCACTCTTTGGGTGAAGAAATGTCTCCTCATCTCTGTCCTAAATGGTCTACCCCGAATCCTCAGGTTGTGACCCCTGGTTCTGGATTCCCCCACCATTGGGAACATCCTCCCTGCATCTACCCTATCTAGCCCTGTTAGAATTTTATAAGTCTCTATGAGATCCCTCCCCTCATTCATTTGAACTCCAGTATCAACTAAAAGTATAAAATAAACATAGGGTTAATTTTTAGAGGACGAGTAAAGCAAAGAAGTTATGCTAAACTTTCCAGAACCTTGGGCACACTGGAGCACTATGTGCAAAAGTGCAAAGAATATTTATAATGATGATAACTGAAGGAAAGGAAAGACGATGGCCAGAACTTTCTAGCTGGTCATGTTGGCGGGATTCTCTGGCCCTGCGCTGATGGTACATCCCCACCGTGAATTTCCCGGCAGCATGGGGTGCAGTCAGTTGGAAATCCCATTGACAGTGATACAACCTGAAGGTCTCATCACTGGTGAACTCAGCGTCACCTCCCACTGCAAGAAATGTGCGAGTGGGCGGCGGGGGGGTTGCGGGAGGGACTAGAAAGTCCCCTCCCCCCATGTCTAGCAGTGAAGTCTAAACAGGCTGGGACTCTTTTCTTTTGAAAAGAAAAGGCTGAAGAGTGATCTGATAGAAACCTTTCTTACAGAAGCGAAGGAGTTTCTATTTGTGGAGGAGTCCACAACTAGTGGTCTTAAATGTAAGATAGTCATTAATAAGTTCAATATAGCACAACATCTTTACCCAGAGAGCGAAAAGCATATGGAAGTTGTTATAACGAAGAACGGTTGAGATGAATAACATAGATGCATTTAAGGGGAAGCTAAATAAACACATTAGGGAGAAAAGCAAGGGCGGATAGTTTGAGATGGAGATGGGTGGGAGGAGGCTCATGTGAAGTATAAAACCAGCATAGAACATAGACATTGGTGTTAGTTAGTAACAACTCTCAGCTCTGTCTCAGCACCACCTATCTGTAAGCAGGTCTGGGTGGCTAGATTGTAGTTTAGTTGGACCATTCTTACCTTGTATTCACTGCAATAACTAACAAGGTCAAGGAAGCCATTTTGATACGAACGTGACTAAAGAAGCCATTTTGTGTGAACCACATGTATTAATCAAATTATTGTATTCAGGTAGTAACCAGTCAAGAAGCAGACAATTGTACAATTAATGAGCCCTGATTGAGTAATAATTAATGAACGAATAATCAGATTTGAAAGCCTGGGTTTTCATTTAAAGTTTGCTATGTTCAATTATTGTAAGTTTCTATGTTTATGTGAGAAAGTACAGTTCAGATAAACTGCTCTAACAATGGATCTTTTGAATTCCTGACTAAAGGTCCCCGGGAAAGGCACATCATAACCTTGTAGTGTCTGGTTCGGTGAATAGAGAAATTGTTCAAAATCAGATGAAGAGACTCCTTTGTATTCTCATCTGAGATACTGAGGCCAGGTGGCCACTGTGACTAAAAACCAATCAAATTAACCCAACAACAGCTAGAGCCAATTATTAAATTAACAAATACAAACAGAAAGTGCTGGCAAAACTGTCCAGGTCTGGTAGCATCTGTGGAGAGAGAAACAGAGGTAACGTTTTGAGTCCAATATGACTTTTCTTTGGAACTGCATTAGCAGAATTAAATTAACAAAGCCTGTCCCAGATGTAGGGTGGGGAACACTCAGGGGTTAGAAGCCGGGACTCTGTTGTTTTGTTGCTAGCCTGTACCAAAGAAAAGCCAGGCAGCACGCCTTAATGACTATCGTCCGGTGACTCTGACACGCATCATTATGAAGTGCTTTGAAAGGCTAGTCATGGCATGAATCAATTCTGGCCTTCCAGACTGCCTGGATCCACTACAGTTCGCCTATCGCTGCAACGCCTATCGTCCACTGCAGACGCCATCTCTCTGGCCCCTACACTTAACCCTGGAACACCTGAATAACAAGGACAGCTTTAGGGCAGCACGGTAGCACAGTGGTTAGCACTGCTGCTTCACAGCTCCAGGGACCTGGGTTCGATTCCCAGCTTGGGTCACGGTCTGTGTGGAGTTTGCACATTTTCCTTGTGTCTGCGTGGGTTTCCTCCGGGTGCTCCGGTTTCCTCCCACAGTCCAAAGATGTGCGGGTTAGGTTGATTGGCCATGCTAAAATTGCCCCTTAGTGTCCTGGGATGCGTGGATTAGTGGGTAAAATATGTAGGGATATGGGGGTAGGGCCTGGGTGGGATTGTGGTCGGTGCAGACTCGATGGGACGAATGGCCTCTTTCTGTACTGTAGGGTTTCTATGATTTCTATGTCAGACTCCTATTTATTGACGACAGTTCAGCCTTCAATGCCATCATCCCAACAAAACTTGTCTCCAAATTCCGTGGTCTGGGCCTCGGCTCCTCCCTCTGCAACTGGATCCTAGATTTCTTAACTCATAGACCGCAATTGGTAAAGATAGACAACAACACCTCCTCCGCAATCATCCTCAACACCGGTGCCCCACAAGACAGTTTCCTCAGCCCCTTATTGTATTCCTCATACACCTATGACTGTGTGGCCAAATTCCCCTCCAACTCAATTTTCAAGTTTTCTGATGACACCATCGTAGTGGATTGAATCTCAACCAATGATGAGGCGGAGTATAGGAAAGAGATAGAGAATCTGATGAACTGGTGCGACGATAATAATCTCTCCCTCAATGTCAAAAAAACAAAGGAGATAGTCATCAACTTCAGGAAGCGTAGTGGAGGACATGCCCCTGTCTACATCAATGGGGACGAAGTGGAAATGGTCGAGAGCTTCAGGTTTCTAGGTGTCCAGATCACCAGCAACCTGTCCTGGTCCCTCCACGCCAACGCTATAGTTAAGAAAGCCCACCAACGCCTCTAATTTCTCAGGAAGCTAAGGAAATTTTGCATGTCTGCTATGACTCTCACCAACCTTTACAGCTGGACTGTAGAAAGCATCCTCTTTGGTTCTATCACAGCTTGGTATGGCTCCTGCTCTGCCCAAGACTGCAAGAAACTACAAAGGATCGTGAACGAAGCCCAGTCCGTCACACAAACTAGCCTCCAATCCATTGACTCTGTCTACATTGCCTTGGAAATGCAGCCAGCATAATCAAGGACCCCACACACCCTTTACATACTCTCTTCCGCCTTCTCCCATCAGGAAAAAGATACAAAAGTCTGAGGTCACATACCAATCGACTCAAGAACATCTTCTTCCCTTTTGAATGGACCTACCTTGCACTAAGTTGATCTTTCTCTACACCTTAGCTATAACTGTAACACTACATTCTGCACTCTCTCTTTTCCTTCTCTATTACGGTATGCTTTATCTGTATTGCGTGCAAGAAACAATATTTTTCACTCTATACTAATAGTTGTGACAATAACAAATCAAATCAAAATACTGAAGACTCCAGGGACAAGAAACACTTGTCAATCTCCTCAAGTGGGATTGTGTCCGAGATGGAGCCCTGGGAGGGTGCAATGCAGTTCAACAGATCAAGTAACTGGCAGAAATTGTAGCAGTTATTTATCCTGAGTAGTTAATTATACCTTTTTCCTGCCCTAATTGTTAAATCTCGTGTGGACAGAAGTCAATTTGTTAAGTCATTTACAAACTGCTGGCTTATTGGAAGGCAAAATTAATCAACAAAATCTGAATAAAATCAGGCAACAAAAAACAACATTGGGTTAATTTTTAAAGAAATAGGAAACAGAAATTATAATAAGCTTATATTGAACCTTGGTTCGATCACACTGAACCAGTATGCAAATCTGGTCAATATACAAAAAGGACATAGATGGACTGGTTAAAGTTTATTTATTAGTGTCACAAGTAGGCTTACATTAACAATACAATGAAGTTACTGTGAAAATCCCCTGGCACCTGTTCAGGTACACTGAGGGTCAATTTAGCATAGCCAATGCACCTAACCAGCATGTCTTTCAGACTGTGGGAGGAAACCCGCACAGACACGGGGAGAACATGCAGACTCCACACAGACAATGACCCAAGCTGGGAATTGAACCCCGGGCCCTGGCGCTGTGAGGCAGCAGTGCTAACCACTGTGCCACCATGGCACCCCGGGGAAGGTGCTAAGAATATTTATAATGATGATAGCAGAACAGAGAGTCTCTAATTGTCAATGAACAAACTGGGTCTTCATTCTCTGTGAAAGAGAAGACTGAGGTGTGGCCCAATAGAGGTCTTTAAAATTATGGAAGAATTTGATAGAGGAGATATAGACGAGGGGCGGGATTTGCTGGCCTCCCTCGCAGCAATATATTTTGGCACCAGAGGCAGCCGGCCATTTGCCGGTGGTGGTATCTTCCAGTCCTGCTGATGTCTGCAGGGTTTTGCATGCCTTGCATCTTCCACCACTGGAGAATGTGCCATATGGGGTTCACCATCAATGAGACTGGAAGATCCCAGGAAAATCGCAGGGAGGGCTGGAAAATTTCAGCCAAGGTATTTTTACTTGTGAAGGAGTTCAAACCTCTCTCTCTTCAGTTACCATACTTAAAGAGGATGCTGGAAACCAAGGACTTCCACCTGTTGGTCCATGGTTTGCTGTTGACTTCGTTTTAAAAAAATTCATTCACAAGATGTGGGCATCACTGGCTAGATCAGGATTTACTGACCATCCCTAATTGCCCCTTGAGAAGGTGGTGGTGAGCTGCCTTCTTAAGCTGCTGCAGTCTGTGTGATGTAGGTACACCTACAGTGCCATTAGGGAGGGAGTTTGAGGATTTTGACCCAGCAACAGCAAATAGTGATATATTTCCAAGTTAGGATGGTGTGTGGCTTGGAGGGGAATTCGCAAGTGGTGGTGCTCCCATGTGTTTGCCACCCTTGTCCTTCTAGATGGTAGTGGTTGTGGGCTTGGAAGGTACTGCCTAAGGAACCGTGGTTATTCCTATAATGTATCTTGTAGTCCCATTTCCCTATCACTTCCGTGCTCACTGACCTATATTGGACCTCAGTAAAACAACATTTTGACTTTAACTATCTCATCCTTCTTTTCAAATCCCTCCCTGTCATTGCTCCTCCCTATCTCTGGAATCTCCTCCAACTCCACAACCCACCAAGATATCTGTTCTCCTCTAAATCTGTTCTCTTGTCCATTCCCAATTATAATTGCTCCATCCTTGGTAGCTGCGCCTACAGTTGCCTCTGTCCCAAGTTCTGGAATTCTATCCCTACTACCTCTCCACTTCTCTACCACACTTTCCTCCTTTAAGACGCTCTTTAAAACCTGCCTCTTTGATCAAACTTTCAATCATCTGATTTAATACCTCCTTATGTGTCTTGGTGTCATCCTTGGTTTTATAATGCTCCTCTGAGGTACCTTGGGATGTTTCTCTACATTAATGCGTCACTACATAAATATATATTAATGTTTGAACCAATTTAGCTGAATGGTCTGTATCCATGCTGTAAGTAGTATATATATATATATGTATATATGAAACTGAGTAAATGTGACAACCAATTTCTGGACAGCAGCGTTTCACAAAAGAGCAATCTGACAGCAACCTTGTCATTTGATTGAATGTTGTTGGTTGTGGGCTAATCATTGGCCAGGACAAAGGGATAAGCTACTTTTCTCTGAATGGTACTATGAATATTTTTACACCTCCCTGAGACCGCTTAGTGCTTGGAGAAATGCAAGGCAATGGAAACTGGTGAATTACTGTTGCAGCAACATTGACCCTGTTACTGACGGGATTAGTTTGGCAAGTGGTGAGTTGGGGTGAAATTTTGTTTCGAGAACCCAGAATTCCAGCTTTCCTGCACAGCTTCTGATTTATATTTTTAACAGGAACTCCATCCAGAAGTCAGCCTGATTGGGATGCTCAGATTCCTATTGGGTGCAAAGCTCTCGAGAGGAAACTGCAGCAGTGGGTAGGGAAGCTGAGGTTGCGGGAGGGAGGTGGTGGTTGGGGCATGAGGCCCAATCTCCATCCCAGAAAGGCCCCAATCCTGATTTGATTTTGATTTGATTTGATTTATTATTGTCACATGTATTAACATACAGTGAAAAGTATTGTTTCTTGCGCGCTATGCAGAGAAAGCATACCGTTCATAGGGAAGGAAACAAGAGAGTGCAGAGTGTAGTGTTACAGTCATAGCAAGGGTGTAGAGAAAGATCAAAAGTCTGATGGCAGCAGGGAAGAAGCGGTTCTTGAGTCGGTTGGTACGTGACCCCAGACTTTTGTATTCTTTCCCCTAAGGAAGAAGGTGGAAGAGAGAATGTCCCAGGTGCGTGGGGTCCTTATTTATGCTGGCTGCTTTGCTGAGGCAGCAGGAAGTGTAGACAGAGTCAATGGATGGGAGGCTGGTTTGCATGATGGACTGGGCTACTTTCACGATCTTTTGTAGTTCCTTGCGGTCTTGGGCAGAGCAGGAGCCATACCAAGCTGTGATACAACCAGAAAGAATGCTTTCTATGGTGCATCTGTAAAAGTTGGTGAGAGTCGTAGCTGACATGCCAAATTTCCTTAATGGTTCCAAACTCATTTATGTTAATGACAATCTGATCCCCAGTCAGGGTGAGGGGTCTTTGGAAGAGACATCTTAGAGAGGGGTGCTACAATCCGAGGGAAGGAGGTAAGTTTTGGAGGGGGGATAATAGGGGAAAACACTTCTGCTTTACCTGGCCCACAAGTTGTGTTGTGGAGATACTTACATTTTCACTTACATTCTCCTCACCTTGCGTGTGGGTTTTCTGATGTCTGGAAAATGCAGGGTTAAACCTGCAGAGCAGATTAAGGGTGAAGTTCCCAATTGGTACACTGCATTCTGAGTGAGCATTGGTTGTCCATCTTTTGTCTGGCCTCCGTTAAATCCAGAAATGGGATCAAGTTTGAGATTCTTCAAGTTTAAACAATTCACCCATTCCATTCCAGCTATTCTGGGGAGTAAAGTAACTGGAACTTTAATTAAATGCAAAATGGTTATGGCATCAACTCAATCTTTAATGAGCATTGATACTGTAGTAATAGGACTTAGTCACAGTAAAGCATACATTCTGCCATCACCTCGCCAATGTATGATGTTGCCCAGATGAATTGTCTCATGGAAATCTAACCCGTTTAGAAGTGAAGTGTGTGCTGACGTTATAGTGTCAGTAAGTGAGTTATAGGTGAGGCAGGATTTACACCATCTGTCCATTTTGCAGCAGAGTCTACAATCTTAGCTGACAACAGACTTTATTTCAAATAGAGTCTCCTCTACGAACTACAGCAACAAGAACTCATGATCGAAACTGTAGCAGAGAATCCTGATAAAAGCGAGATTATTTCTCCAGAAAAATACAGTAAGTGAAGAGTAGTCATGTGCAGTCAGTCCCAGACCTCACAGGTATGATTACTGGGGTGATCTGGTTGGGGCTATCTGCTGCTGTATGAGGCCATTTAGCTGCTTCCAGGGTAAGTTTTGTCCATTTCCACTTCCTCATGAAGGATGATACATGAATCGAGAAGACTGTATGCCTCAATCTAAAGGGATGTGAAGGCAAAGTAGTTATTGCACCAGATTAATAACCAAGATACGGGGATCATTTTAACTTTTGACAATATTATAAAACAAACAACATCCGATCAGTTGTCTGCAATTCCTTTTGATTCATTTATGAATGAGGGGGGATCTCATCGAGACTTACAAAATTCCAACAGGACTAGACAGGGGAGATGCAGGGAGGATGTTCCCGATGGTGGGGGAGTCCAGAACCAGGAGCCACAGTCTGAGGATTCAGGGTAGACCATTTAAGATGGAGGTGAGGAGACATTTCTTCACCCAAAGAGTGGTGAGCCTGTGGAATTCATTATCACAGGAAGTTGTTGATGCCAAAACATTGACTGTGGTCAAGAGGTGGCTGGATATAGCGCTTGGGGCAAATGGGATAAAGGTTATGGGGAGAAAGCAGGATTAGGCTATCGAGTTGGATGATCAGCCATGATCTAAATAAATGGCGGAGCAGGCTCGAAGGGCCAAATGGCCTCCTCCTGGAGGAGGAGCTGGAATGGTGAATTGTTTAAACTTGAAGAATCTCAAACTTGATCCCATTTCTGGATTTAACAGAGGTCACACAAAAGATGGACAACCAATGTTCACTCAGAATGCAGTGTACCAATTGGGACCTTCACCCCTAATCTGCTCTGCAGGTTTAACCCTGTGTTTTCCAGACATCAGGAAACCCTCAAGCAAGGTGAGGAGAATGTAAGTATCTCCACAACACAACTTGTGGGCCAGGTAAAGCAGAAGTGCTTTCCTCTATTATCCCCCTTCTAAAACTTACTTCCTTCCTTAGGATTGTACCACCCCCTCCTAAGATGCTTCTTCCAAAGACTCCTCACCCTGATGGGGATCAGATTGTCATTAACATAAATGGGTTTGGACCCATTAAGGAAGTTTGGCATGTCAGCTACGACTCTCATCAACTTTTACAGATGCACCATAGAAAGCATTCTTTCTGGTTGTATCACACTTGGTATGGTTCCTGCTCTGCCCAAGACCTCAAGAAACTACAAAAGGTCGTGAATGTAGCCCAGTCCATCATGTAAACCAGCCTCCCATCCATTGACTCTGTCTACATTTCCTGCTGGCTCGGCAAAGCAACCAGCATAATTAAGGACCCCATGTACCTGGGACATACTCTCTTCTACCTTCTTCTATGTTTCTATGTTTCTGTGTTACCACTGAATGGAAAATTGACAGAGACATAAAAGGCAATGCTTTATCTGACTCCACATTGAGTTCAGATTCCACTCTGACAAGTTGTCGGCAATGCGAGACCAGAAAATTTGCCAGGTTTCAGTAAGAAAACAACTTGCAAATACTCTTATAGTGCGGTTGACGCGGTGGATGCGGTGTTTTTAGATTTCCAAAAGGCGTTTGATAAGGTGCCTCACAAAAGGTTGCTGAAGAAGATTGGGTTACACGGAGTTGGGGGTAGGGTGTTAGCGTGGATTGGGGATTGGCTATCCGACATAAAGCAGAGAGTCGGAATAAAAATGGGTGCTTTTCTGGTTGGCGGATGGTAACTAGTGGCGTGCCGCAGGGATTGGTACTGGGGCCTCAACTATTTACCATTTATATAGACGATCTGAAGGAGGGGACTGAGTATAGGGTAACAAAGTTTGCAGACGACACAAAGATAAGTGGAAAAGTGAATCGTGTGGAGGGCGTAGAAGGTCTGCAGAGAGATTTGGACAGGCTGAGTGAGGTGGGCAAGGATCTGGCAGATGGAGTATAACGTTAACAAATGCGAGGTTATTCACTTTGGAAGAAATAATAGCAAATTGGGTTATTATCTAAATGGAAAGAAATTACAACATGCTGCTGTGCAGAGGGACCTGGGGGTCCTTGTGCATGAGACGCAAAAACCCAGCCTGCAGGTGCAACAGGTGATCAAGAAGGCAAATGGGATGTTGGCCTATATCGCAAGGGGGATGGAATATAGAAGCAGAGATGTCTTGCTGCATCTGTACAGGGCATTGGTGAGGCCGCAGCTGGAATACTGTGTGCAGTATTGGTCCCCTTATTTGCGGAAGGATATATTGGCCTTGGAGGGAGTGCAGAGAAGGTTCACCAGGTTGATACCAGAGATGAGGGGTGTTGATTATGAGGAGAGACTGAGCAGATTGGGTTTGTATTCGTTGGAATTTAGAAGGCTGAGGGGGGAACTTATAGAGACCTATAAGATAATGAAGGGGCTGGATAGGGTAGAGATGGAGAGATTCTTTCCACTTAGAAAGGAAACTAGAACTAGAGGGCACAGCCTCAAAATAAAGGAGGGTCAGTTTAGGACAGAGTTGAGGAGGAACTTCTTCTCTCAGAGGGTGGTGAATCTCTGGAATTCTCTGCCCACTGAAGTGGTGGAGGCTACCTCGTTGAATATGTTTAAATCATGGATAGATGGATTCCTGATCGGTAAGGGAATTAGGGGTTAGAGGGATCAGGCGGATAAGTGGAACTGATCCACTTCAGATCAGCCATGATCTTATTGAATGGCAGGGCAGGCTCGAGGGGCTAGATGGCCTACTCCTGCTCCTATTTCTTATGTTTTTATGTTCTTATACTCTTCAAGGAGAGGATCCTGAAATCCTTCTTGATTGAACATTGAGGTAACTCCAGTGCACACTCCATGAGTAAGCCATTTCAAGCCACGCTCAGATTTATCAATCATTAATGCTCCCCTGGCTGAATTACTGTATCCAATTCCAGTAAGACTACAAAAAGATGTCCGAACTTGGGAAAGGATGCAGAAGAGTTTTACGAGAATGTTAACCTTCAGATACCTGGAGAGGTTGGAGAAACTCGGATTGTTCTCCTTAGAGCAGAAAAGGTTAAGGGCAGCGTAATAGAGTTGGTCAAAATGATCAGGTCTTTGATGGAGCAAAAAGGAAGAAACTATTTTTAAAAACTGCTTCCACTGGATCAGTAGCCAAAGCCGTCAGGAGATGCGTCAATGTCAGATTCATCAGCCGCACTCACAAGACAGCCCCAAATGTCACTCAAGCACGACGTAACACCATCCATGCTCTCAAGACCAACCACAACATTGTTATCAGACTAGCAAAGGGGGGGCCACCATCATATTGAACAGAATGGGACTACTGCAAGGAAGTGACTCCCCTGATGAAGGAGCTGTGCTCCGAAAGCTCGTGATTCCAAATAAACCTGCTGGACTTTAACCTGGTGTTGTGAGACTTTTTACTTGTCCTTCTAGGTGGTGGAGCTTACAAGTTTGGAAAGTGTTGTTGAAGGAACCCTGGTGAGATGCTGCTCTGCATCTTGTAGACGGTACGCACTGCTGTCACTGTGTATCCGCAGAGGAAGTGAATGTTTAAAGTGGTGGATGCATTGCTGATCAAATGGACTGCCTTGAGTGTTGTTGAAGCCGCACTCATCCAGGTAAGTGGAGAGTATTCCATCACACTCCTGACTTATGCCTTGTAGATGGTGGACAGGCTTTGGGGAGTCAGGAGGTGAGTTAATCTCCACAGGATTCCCAGCCTCTAACCTGCCCCTCCATCCAAGGTATTTATATGGTTGGCCCAGCTATGTTTCTTGTCAATGGTAAGCCCCTGGATTTGATAGTAGGACCATGAAAATAGCAATGTGTCAAATGTCAAGGCAAGGTTGTTAGACCCTTTTCTGTTTGAATTGATTATTGCCTGGCCATTGATGGGAAGAATATTACTTGCCATTTATTAACCCCAGCCAGAATGTTGTCCAGGTCTTATTACATGTGGACACATATGAATATATATAATAATTAGGAGCAGGAGTAGGCCACTCGGCCCCTCGAGCCTGCTCCACCCTTCAATATGATCATGGCTGATCTGATTGTAACTTCAACTACACATTCCTGCCGACCCCCGATAACTAACCAGCCTCCCATCCATTGACTCTGTCTACTCTTCCCGCTGCCTCGGCAAAGCAGCCAGCATAATTTAGGACCCCAGGACATTCTCTCTTCCACCTTCTTCCGTCAGGAAAAAGATACAGAAGTTTGAGGTCACGTACCAACCGACTCAAGAACTGCTTCTTCCCTGCTGCCGTCAGACTTTTGAATGGACCTACCTTGCATTAATTTGATCTTTCTCCACACCCTTGCTATGACTGTAACACTACATCCTGCACTCACTTGTTTCCTTCTCTATGAACTGTATGCTTTGTCTGCATAGCGCCCAAGAAACAGTACTTTTCACTGTATACTAATATATGTGACAATAATAAATCAAATCAAATCAAATCCTTTCACCTTCCTTACTTATCAAGAACCTACTTAGCTCTGCCTTAAAAATATTGAAAGATTCTGCTTCCACTGCCTTTTATGGCAGAAAGTTCCAGAGACTTAAGATCCTCGAAGAGAAAATATTCTCCTTATCTCTACCTTAAATGGGTGACCCCTTATTTTTAAACAGTGACACCTAGTTTAAGGTTCTCCCAAAAGAGGAAATATCCTCTCCATATCCACCCCGTCAAAATCCTTCAGGATATGATGGGTGGGAATTTACGGTTCGCTTGTCCTGAAACCGGAAAATCTTGCCCAAGGCCAAAGACCTTACCATGTTCCGCACCTTGCCTGCGCCCATTCCCATGGTGGGCAGGGCAGTAAAATTCCAGCCTATATGTTTCAAGCAAGTCATCTTTTACTCATCCAAACTCCAGCAGATACAAGCCTAGCCTGTCCAACCTTTCCTCATTAAAGAACCCATCACGTGATAGTGGTACTATCACTGGACTATTAATCCAGAAACTCAGCTAATGTTCTGGGGGACCCGGGTTCGAATCCTGCCACGGCAGATAGTGGAATTTGAATTCAATTTTTAAAAATTTGGAATTAAGAATCTACTGATGACCGTGAAACTATTGTCAACTGTCAGAAAAACCCACCTGGTTCACTAAGTTACTTAGGGAAGGAAATCTGCTGTCTTTACTTGGTCTGGCCTACATGTGACTCCAGAGCAACAACAATGTGGTTGACTCTCAACTGCCCTCTGAAATGGCTGAGCAAGCCACTCAATTCAAGGACAACTAGGGATGGGCAATAAATGCTGGGCCAGCCAGCAGCGCCCATGTCCCATGAATTAATTTTTTAAAAAGGTGTTAGTCTCGTAAACCTTTTCACAACTGCTTCCAGTGCTTTTACATCCTTTCTTAAATAAGGAGACCAATACTGTTCACAGTACTTCAGATGTGGTCTCACCAATGGCCCATATAACTGATGTATGGATTGCTTCAATACCTGAAGAATTGTGAATGGAGCTGGATGTTGTGCAATCACCAGTGGACATCCTCACTGCTGACCTTACGCTGGAGGGAAGGTCAGCTCAAAGGTGGCTGAACATGAGGAACTCCTGAAATGGGGTGGTGTAGAATGTTACAGAACTGTTAAACCCCCGTAACGCACAATGTCTGATTCCATAATATATTCAGTAGAGTATTACCTATAATATCTTAATAGTACAAAGTTCTTCCTGTCTTTTGATGTTAATCAGCATAGAAACCCCAGCAACTGAATGGCAATGAGCACCAAAAATAATAAAAAATATGAATTCATCTCCAAGGGGAAATCTCCAAAAGGTAAATAGTATAAAAAGCCATACATATTAAAAAAACAAAAGATGCTTGCAAGTACTGAAGCCTATTATAGTCCCACAGGTCGTTTATCCTCCGTGTGACGTTGATAAAGGTTCATCTGAATTAAATTTCTCTTCACTGTATTCTATTCCCAGAATACCAGCAGCAACATATAAAATGTTATCACCGCATGGTTTACACTCAGACTGAGAAGATCAGGAATGATGCCTGTTCCTCCAAGGGATCGTCATTCGTATGACAGCTGTTAACATCACACTTTGTGTATTTTTCATGCTTAGAATTGCAATTCAATCAGCAGCTATTTCACGCCAGCCAAACTTTCTATCTTTCACGTTTGGTACTGTGCTGGTCGGGGTGGTAAATGTCAATGTTGCATCTCTTTTCCTTTCCCTTCTTACTGAATGCCAGGGTTAAGCAGGCCCACATCTGGTGCAGAATCATAGAACCATGCAGCACAGAAGAGGCCCTTCAGCCCATCGAGTCTGCATTGACACATTAGAAATACCTGAACTCCCACCTAACCCCATTTACCAGCACTTGGCCCATTGCCTTGAATGTTATGGTGTGCCAAGTTCTCATCCAGATGCTTTTGAAAGGATGTGAGGCAACCCGCCTCTACCACTCTCCCAGGCAGCGCATTCCTGACCATCACCATCCTCTGGGTAAAAATGTTTTTCCTCACATCCCCCCTAAACCTCCTGCCCCTCACCTTGAACCCCTCGTGACTGACCCTTCAACTAAGGGGGAACAGCTGCTCCTTATCCACTCTGTCCATGCCCTTCATAATCTTGTACACCTCGATCAGGTCCTCCCTCAGTCTTCTCTGCTCCAACGAAAACAACCCAAGCCTACCCAACCTCATAACTCATGACAGACAATGCTCACCAGCCTGTCTCCATCAAATTGAGATACTTTAACACCTATAGGGCTTTGAGCATAGCATAAGCAGCCCCTTATACCGACAGTCCAACAGCTTGGCAGGATAGGCAACATGCTCAGCTAAGCGTCTTCTAGAGAAGTGTGCCCAGGATCACACAGATTACTATGCTGCTCTCCTCACCCTGCGAAACATTCCACAAAGGGTCTGCCCTTGTCAGCACAGTGACTATTCTCCAGATGCACCACGAATACAATTCCTACCACCGAGACTCTGCTGCAGTCCCGGCATGAAAGCTAAAGATTTCAGCTGGTAGGAACCTGAGTTCTGAAGATTGGTTAAGCAGCTGATAATGCACTAAGCAAGGATATCCCAGGTAATAATAGGCCAGTGAGCTTGACATCAGTGATAGTGGAATTGTTGGAGAAGATTCTTAGAGATAGGGTCTTTACACATTTGGAACTGAATGGTCTTATTAGCAACAGACAGCATGGTTTTGTACGAGGGAGGTCATGTCTCACCAATTGAGTTTTTTGAGGAGGTGACAAAAATGATTGACAAGGGGAGGGTTATGGATGTTGCCTTCATGGACTTTAGTAAAGCATTTGACAAGGTCCCTCATGGCAGGCTGGTGCAAAAGGTTAAATCACACAGGAACTAGCTAGATGGATTCAGAACTGGCTTGGCCACAGAAGACAGAGGGTAGCGGTGGAAGGGTGTTTTTCTGAATGGAGGTCTGTAACTAGTGGTGTTCCGCAGGGATCAGTGCTGGGACCTCTGCTGTTTGTAATATATATAAATGACTTGGAAGAAAACATAGCTGGTCTGATTAGTAAGTTTGCGGATGATACTGAGATTGACGGAGTTGCGGATAGTGATGAAGATTGTCAGAGAATACAGCAGGATATAGATAGACTGGAAAATTGGGCGGAGAAATGGCAGATGGAATTTTATCTGGACAAATGTGAGGTGATGCATTTTGGTAGATCCAATTCAGGAGGGAGCTATAAAATAAATGGCAGAACCATCAGGAGCATAGACACACAGAGAGATCAGGGGTCTGGTCCATAGATCCTTAAAAGTGGCAGCACAGGTGGAAAAGGTGGTGAAGAAAGCCTATGGCACGCTTGCCTTCATCTGTCGGGGCATCAAGTATAAAAGTTGGAAAATTATGTTACAGTTATATACAACGTTGGTCAGGCCACATTTTGAATACTGTGTCCAATTCTGGTCACCGCACTACCAGAAAGAGGTGGAGGCTTTGGAGGGAGTACAGAAAAGGTTTACCAGGATGCTGCCTGGTATGGAGGATATTAGCTATGAGGAGAGATTGAATAAAGTGGATTGTTCTCCCTGGAAAGACGGAGGCTGAGGAGCGACCTGATAGAAGCTTATAAAATTATGAGTGGTATAGATAGGTTGAACAGTTGGAAGTTTATTCCCAGGGCAGAAATGACAATTAAAAGGGGGCACAAGTTCAAGGTAAGGGGGGGAAAGGTTCAGTGGAGATGTGCAGGGGAAGTGGTGGGGACCTGGAATGCACTGCCAAGTGAGGTGGTTGAGGCAGACACATTAGTGATTCTTAAGACTTATCTGGATAGACACATGAACAGACGGGGAATAGAAGGATACAGACAGTTGGTCTCGATAGGACAATGTAATCGGTGCAGGTTTGGAGGGCCAAAGGGCCTGTTCCTGTGCTGTCCTGTTCTTTGTTCTTTGCTCTCTGTTTGAAAGGATTGGCTCTATTTCCCAGCATATTCATTGTTACTAATTCAACTTGTCAGGAAACTCCAAGTGAATGTGTTCCTGTGGCCATCGATATAAATCAAGAGCTAAATGTTAATGTGTGGGCTCAGTAGTTGAGGTAGTAAATCAGATTCATGTCTGGGAATCATGTTAGATACAAGGCAGACACAATCTTTTGTGGTTCAGCTCGGAAACTGGAAGTGTTGTAATCAAGAACCATCGTACCGCAGTCAATTCGAGTCAATTTGTTTACCAATGTTTTTACCAATGATTAAACTGAAGGTGTTTGTGAAATTGGTGCTGTTAGAATGGTTGCGTTTGCTCAACAAGTACAAAAATAGGAGACAAAACAGCCAATCCACTCAAACAACACGTTTCCCTATCACCTCAGAGCAACCTTAGAGCTTGTTCAATAGCTTCACAACATTAGCCCAATCTCACCCCTAATCGATAACTCTCTGACATTGCAGCACTCTCTTCCATCAGTGCAGCACTCCCTCAGTATTGACCCTCTGACAGTGCGGCATTCCCTCAGTACTGATGCTCTGAAAATGCAGCACTCCCTCAGTACTGGCCCTCTGTCAGTGCAGCACTCCCTCAGTACTGACCCTCTGGCAGTGCGGCACTCCCTCAATACTGACCCTCTGACAGTGCGGCACTCCCTCAGTACTGACCCTCTGACAGTGCAGCACTCCCTCAGTACTGTCCCTCTGACAATTCAGTTCCTCAGCCACAAGGCGACAGACCTAGCTTCCATGGTCAAGTCTCTGGGGATGGGTAGAGTAGAATTGGATTGTTCAATCTTCTGTTTCTGAGGAGGAAATTCCACCAGCTGAGGGACAGCTAACACCTAGAAAGCTGGAAGTGAGAGGTAAGTGGCAATCTCACAATTCATTTTGCAGTTTAGCGCTTATGTACTGTGGATGTTTACATTTACCATTGAGCTCATTGGTGAAAATCAATTAGAATGGCTTTATTCTATGATGTAAACAGGGTTGATTGTTTAGATTATAAATGTTAACAGCAACAACCTGGATTTACATAACGCCTTGAAGATAAAACACTCCAAAGTGCTTCACAAGACTGCAATGAAACAAAACTGAATGATCTAAAGTGGATATTGGAACAAGTAACCAAAAGCTTCGCCAATGGGGCGTTTTTTAGGAGCATATTAAAGAAGGAGGAATGGAGATATTTAGAGTCATAGAATCATAGAAGTTTACAGCATGGAAACAGGCCCTTCGGCTCAACTTGTCCATGCTGTCCTTTTTTCTAACTTCTAAGTTTGTCCCAATTGCCTGTGTTTGGTCCCTATCCCTCTCTACCTAACCAGAACTGTACACAGTATTCCAAGTGTGGCCTTACCAATGTCTTGTACAACTTCAACAAGATGTCCCAACTTCTGTGTTAGGAAGGAATTCCAGAGATTCAGGCCTAGGCAGCTGCAAACATGGCCATCAATTGTGGAGCAATTAAAATGGGGGATGCTCAAGAAGGCAGTATTGAAGGAGCACAGATATCTCAGAGGTTTGTCGGGATGCAGGGGGTATCAGAGATGGGATTGGGGTTGAGGGGGGGAGCGAGAAGCGAGGTCAGGGAGGGGTTTGAAAACAAGGATGAGAATTTTAATCTCAAGACATTGCCAGACCAGGAGCCAATGTAGTTCAGTGAGCTCAGGGGGTAAGGGGTGAATGGGAACTCTGCAGTAAGAATTACCACAGATCACAAGCAGATGTGATATTTAAGTAACACATTAATGATAATACAGATGAAGTGACTCTCTGGATAAAGCACAATGCAACAATGTAAACCCTGCCTTATCAAGAAGGCTTGACCTTTGCTAATTCATCACAAAAGGGGCTGAGCACAGAAGAAGCCATTAGGACGGCAGTAGATGATCAGTGGGTGCCTTTCAGATGTAATTAGGTATTTTCCAAATGATACTGCAAATAAATCGTCTCAAATTCCACACAATGAACCTGCACCTGCAGATGATTACACGGTGCTTTCTTCAACAGCAGCAAGACTCAACAATGAAGGCCACTGCAATTACAGCTGTTTCTGTCTGCTCGTTCATGAGGGCGAGAAGATAAAGTTGGGACAGAGACTTGAAAACAAGGACCGTGTTCACTAAACTTGTGTTGTGATGAAAGATCATTGACCTGAAATGCGAACTCTGTTTCTCTGCACAGAGGCTGCCTGGCCTGCTGAGTATTTGAAGCATTTTCTGTTTTCATTACATGAGGGTTGTGTTCGCTGAGACTGTGTTCACTGGAGTTGTGCTCACTATGAACAAACAAGGAGGCTCTGGTAGAGGGAGAAATGTTGCAGACGGGTAAATGGAGAAGGGGAGGCAGTGGCATTGTGGTGTTGTCACTGGACTCGTAATCCAAAGACCCATGGTGATGCTCTGGGGACTGGGTTTGAATCCCACCATGGCAGGTGGTGGAATTTGAATTCAATAAAAAAATATCTGGAATTAAGAATCTACTGATGACCATGAAACCATTGTCAATTGTTGGAAAAACCCACCTGGTTCTGTCCTTTACGGAAGGAAATCTGTCATCTTACCTGATCTGGATTACATGTGACTCCAGACCCACAGCAATGTGGTTGACTCTCAAATGTCCTCTGAAGTGGAGGGCATTTTGGGATGGGCATCCCATGAATGAATTTTAAAAAAATTATTTCTGCTGGCCAGTGAATCAGCAACAATGATACATTATGTTGGAAGTATAAAGAATATTAGAAATGGGAATAGGAGTCATGAAGGGATCCTAGATTCTAAATGCTACACTTGGCGATTGAAGTTGAATCATTTCACAATATTCAGGAGGGAATTAGATAAACACTCCAGGAGGGAAAATAATAACGTTTAAAGTTGGAAAATGGGATTTGAGTGGACAGTTCCACATGGTTGGACTTCAGTATTCCGATAGCTTTTAACACAAAACCACCTCAAACACTTTTCTAAAAGGTCATCTCACTGCCGTGAGATGTGGCTGTCATGGAGCTTGCATTCTAGCCACATAAGTTCAATCCACTTTATTATAATGGTCTGGCACAATTTGACACGGTAAACAACAACTAAAAATGTGCAATTATGTAACTCCTTTAGGGTAAGAAAATATCAGGAAGAGTATCGCAGGAGCTTCCTGAGACAAACACCAGCATGATAAATAACCTGGTGACCAGATAACCTTCATTGATGCTGGCTGAGGGAAATTATTGACCACAACACCATAAAAAAAATAATTTCAGGTTAACATCCCACTTGGAAAAACATACCTCAAGCAATGCAGCATTCCATTGGAACACCAGCCTAGGTTTTGTGCTCAGGTCTCTGGGGTGAGACTTGGACTCATAAACTTCTGATTCAGAAGTGACTGAGAACTGCTCATTGAGCTACTGGCTCAATCTACTAGGAGATCACAGGAAGAGCACAATCGTATCGCATATTTCATCAGCCAGTGGAACCACAGCAAGAGAATCAGCTAACTAAAGTGTACCAGGAGCTTCAGGATCCTAAGATTACCTGCTTGAGTGCAGTTCCAACAACACTCAAGAAGCTCAACACTATTCAGGACAAAGCAGCCCACACGATTGGCATCCCATCCACCACCTTTAGCATTCAGTCCCTCCACCACCAACGCACAGTAGCAGCAGTGTGTACTATCTACAAGGATGCACTGCGGTAACTCACCAAAGCTCCTCGAACAACATTCTCCAAACCCGTGACCTCTGCCATCTAGAATGACAAGGACAGCAGACATATGGAGCAATTCCATCAGGAAGTTCCACTCCCAGTCACTCACCATCCTGATTTGGAGCTTTATATCACCATTCCTTCACCGTCGCTGGGTCAAAATCCTCGAACTCCCTTCTTAGCAACACTGTTGGTGTCTCTACATCACATGGATTGCAGCAGCTCACTATCACCTCTTGAAGGGCAATTAGGGATGAGCAATAAATGCTGGCCTAGCCAGCGATGTCCACATCCCATGATAGAATAAAAAATAATGTAGAACATGAGGTCAGTTAAGGACAAAAGGTCACTTGCATCCCATTGAAGCTTGTACATCTTCTAGTTCATCATACAATTTTTTATTGGGTACCTCATGGAATCCCTATAGTGCAGAAGGGGCTCTTTGGCCCATTGAGTCTGCACTGACTCTCGCAAACAACATCTTACTCAGGACCACCATGCCCCCCCCCCCCCCCCCCATCCCCATCCCCATAGCCCCACGCATTTACCATAGCTACTCCACCTAACCTACTCATTTTGGGACACTAAGGGGCAATTTAGCATGGCCAATCCAGCGAACCCGTACATCTTTGAACTGTGGCAGGTAACCGGAGCACCCGGAGGAAACCCACGCAGACACGGGGAGAATGTGCAAACTCCACACAGGCAGTGACCTGAGGCCAGAATTGAACCCGGGTCCCTGATGCTGTGAGGCACCAGTGCTAACCACTGTGCCACCGTGGTGCCTGGAATATAGCTCCTATATCTGTGTGAGAAGTTTCTTCTAATATTTAGCCTTGGTTGATTTATTCACTGACATGTCTTTACAAATCCTCTAGTTACAATCCTTCCTCAGTTTTAATGCAATACTTTGAGTGAAGCTTGCAGGACCAGTGAACCAAACCCAGCCGGCTGGCGGTGGCAAAGCGGAATGCCTCATCATCAATGCTTAACCGAGGGTGACCCCAGCTTTGCTTCTGATGTTCTTCAAATTTCTTATTTCGACAATCACTGAGCGAGCCAATGATTGAATAAAAGCAGCACCTCCAAAGGTAGGTGGATGGTAAAAAAAACTACAGAAAATACAGCAAGAGAATGAAACACAACGAGAACCAGCGATGGTATGTGAGGACCTGCTGTCGGATAAATTGGATTTATGTTGCATGATTACTTTTGAGTGCATTTTCCTGTAATTAGACTGTGCCCTTTTACTAATAAAGGGCTAGGTAAATGTTAGCTGTAAAAGATGGGTAGAAATACAGCCTCATCAGTTAGAACAAAGCAGCTGATGCCAGCACATCCACTTGTGTAACTAATATATAATTACCATCTGAGTGGTTTTCACTTTGACTTCTTGAAGTTGGCGCAGCAGCAATGTTAAAGGGAATCTGAATCAAGATCTTGATAGTGTATCTCCATGAAGAAACCTAAAGAAGATGGGGAGAACAAGGCAGTAACTATCTTCACTAAGATACTGGGCCCCATTTCTCCAGCACTGAGAGTGAATACAGATTCAATATTTATAAAGAGGACTCGTTTGACTTGGATAACATTTAAATTATTCTAAGAAACAAGTTTAATGATCACAAAAAGTTAATAGGATATAGCCAACAGAGGAAAGATCCATGAAAAACCTCCTCAATATTCTGAGAATGTTTAAGACAGGTAAATCCATATAAAAGATCTTGCATTTATATAGCGCCTTTTCATGTCCTCGGCACATGCTAAAATGTTTCACAACTATTGAAGTATTTTTGAAATGTAGTCACTGTTGTTTTATTTTTTTGTAAAAAAGCAACAGATAAATTGTGCACAGCAAGCTCCCGCAAACAGCTACTGAGCTCAATGGAAAGGTGACCTGCTATACTGGTGTTGGTTGAGCAGTAGGTATTGGCCTGGAACATTCCTTCTCTTCTTCAAACGATGTCATGGGAAAGTTTACATTCGCCTGAGAGAGTAGGTGGATTTGTAGCTTCACATTTCGAAGACATAGGGTGGGATTTTACGGCATCACTCGTCCCAAAACCGTAAAATTCCACCCTAGGTCAACAGACCTTTCCATGGTCCGCCCCTCACCCGCTCCGATTCCCATCGCGAGCGGGGCAGTAAGTTTCGGCCATCATGTAGGCCAGCACTCCCTGAGCCTCCCACCTCTCTGCTTTCCTTTCCTCCTTAAAGACATCTATCTATTTGACCAAGCTCGAAGTCATCCCTCAAAGTGTCTCCTCCTTTAGCTTGGTGTTGGCCTGTCAGTTTGCACTGTCTTGAAGAGCACTGGGAATTTTTATTACATTCAGTGCCCTATACATGATGTTGTTGTTGTTAACCGTTCTCACTCTAAATCCATTTCCAACACTATTCAGCCTCTTTAATTAACATGAACACTAGCCCACATATCCACATATATTATAAAGAATTGCTGGCATTTAAATACTAGACAGTGATTTAATCTCAAAGGTGTAATCATGAGATATTGATTACTTTGCATATATTTTTGAATATAAATTGAATGCAGTCCATTTAACACAGTCCAAATGAAAGTATCCCACATTTAGTTAATTACATTTAATTACATAGAACATAGAACATAGAAAAGCTACAGCACAAACAGGCCCTTTGGCCCACAAGTTGCGCCGAACATGTCCCTACCTACTAGGCTTACCTATAACCCTCTATCTTACTAACTTCCATGAACTTATCCAAAAGTCTCTTAAAAGACCCTATCGAATCCACCTCCACCACCACTACCAGCAGCCAATTCCACACACCCACCACCCTCTGAGTGAAAAACTTACCCCAAACATCTCCCCTGTACCTACTCCCCAGCACCCTAAACCTGTGACCTCTTGTGGCAACCATTTCAGCCCTGGGTAAAAGCCTCTGAGAATCCACTCTATCAATACTCCTCAACATCTTATACACCTCTATCAGGTCACCTCTCATCCTTCGCCTCTCCAAGGAGAAAAGACCTAGCTCTCTCAACCTATCCTCATAAGGCATGCCACCTAATCCAGGCAACATCCTTGTGAATCTCCTCTGCACCCTTTCTATGGCTTCCACATCCTTTCTGTAATGAGGCGACCAGAACTGGGCACAGTACTCCAGTACTTACATTAAAATCTAATCACTATTTCAAATTAGCTTTCTCCTCAATGCACAAGTTTTACAGACAATGTTTACTTTTGTGATGTTAGCGTACCTTAAGAAAGTTTCCTTTTAAATCATGATCTCTGCAGCTCTCACAGCTTCAGTGTATTTCACTGTGGCACCGGGTTGTCTCCAGGAGTCCTTTTATTGCTGCTTAAGTGGGGTTTGTTTATTTCTACTATGGGATCTTTTACGGCTCTACATTGTTAGGAGGAAACTTCTTGGCAGGTCAGCTGACAGGAGCTCCTTCATTTTCAGTTTTGAGCTGCTGTTTAGTTTAGCTTTAGAAGGGACATCAAGCTGGAAAGAAGTGTCTCTCTCTCTCACTCCCTGGTTTTGGAAATGCTGCTGGTTAGCTGAAAGATTTCCTGCAGTAGAAAATCTGCTGGTGGTGCTTTGACCAGAGTCTCTTCCTGGTGTTCTGGGAAGCTGGTCTGACTTTAAACTGTTCTGAGTGTATGAGGGGAACTGCAGCATTCATCCAAAGAACTCAGTTCTAGTATCACGTGAGCATTAGTCTTTGCTGTACTAAACCTGTGGAAGGGTTTTGTCTATGGAAGGTTTTGGTTCAAATGGAACATCTTAGGTATATTTGTTAAGGGTCATACATTATTGTGGTTGTTTTGTTTTGTTTGTAATTGATAAAGCTTATCGCTAATATTCTTACTATACATGTTAACTATATTCTTAAATAAACTTTGTTTGATAAAAGCTCCCTAGTGGGTCATTGGAATCATACCTGATGTGAAACATCTCATGCTTATCCTAGACAAATTCAAGATGCAAAACTTATGATCCAGGTGGGTTCCATAAAACACTTTGGAGTTTCTAACCTGAACCATAACACTTTGATGTTAAGTCCCACTCCCAGCCAAGGCACAGGGAAATGGGATTGATTGGAATTTCGTCCCTCAGCCTCTCCACTGCCCCAATCTCCATCCTCCTTTAAGAAACTTCCAAAAATGTATCGCTTTGAAACCCACTAACCCTGCTCCCTCCCACACACTGACCACTTCACCCTCCACTTCCCCTACCCAGCACTACCTCCACACCCACTCCCTCCCACCCACTACTCCACCCCCACCCACTGCTCCCCCCGACCCACCACTTCTCCCTACCCACTATCCCCCATGCCCACCCCACTCCCCCCCCCCCCACCCCCCCCCCCCCCCCCCACCCCCACCCCCCCCCCCCCCCCCCCCACCGGCCCGGCCCTCACCCACCAATCCCACAGTCTTAATATCACCTTCTATGGCTTGGCATCAGATTTTGTTTGAAGAAGGGCCTTTGGACAGTTTTATTATATTAAAGACGTTACATAAATGCAAGCTATTATTGTTGATTCAATGCTGTTAGGAGAGGAGAGGATGAAATTAGTGATGGAATGGGGGTGTTTTTGAATGACCTTTCCTTGTGCCAGGTATGTTCAGAGTCAGCTGGCGTGGGCTACGTTTTGGGGTCATTTGTTAATTGACCTTTCCCGGCATGAATGCAATGCAGTGACTCTTCAATGAAACAAGCATTTTGACATTTCTATCTTTGGTTTACAGACTGCACACCCACACTAACCCAAAGGCAATTCCAGACCAGAGCAGGCATTCACTGAATGGTCTATAAATAGCCGTACCACTGAACGGCCACTCTTATCAAAAGCCAAGAAACATTAAATCTTTAGATGTGCTTTTGCAAAGAAGGTCTAGAGAGGGTTTCTGTCGAGGTTCATCCTGAGCAGCTCTGTGACACAGGACTCTGTGCTCTACAGGCTGTTCCCAGGGATGCACACTGAGACAAGCTGTTGCTGAACTGAAGGACCATCAACTTGGTGAAAGATGTTCTTTGGTCTGCCTGAAATTTGTTGATCTTCCAATGCAAAGAATTGTCCTTGACTGAGTTTTGCAGACTGGCACATTGCACAGCCCAGGACAACGTGCTGAGGGATGCACTAAAACTTGGTTTTATTAGTTATGTTATTTATTAGTGTCATAAATAGGCTTACATTCACACTGCAATGAAGTTACTGTGAAAATCCCCTAGTTGCCACACTCCAGCGCCTGTTCGGGTACACTGAGGGAGAATTTAGCATGGCCAATGCACCTAACCAGCATGTCTTTCAGAATGCGAGAGGAAACCAGAGCACCCGGAGGAAACCCACGCAGACACGGGCAGAATGTACAGGCTCCACATTGACAGTGACCCAGGTGGGAATTGAACCTGGGTCCCTGGCAGTGTGAGGCAGCAATGCTAACTACTGTGCCACCGTGTCACCCCATGCCGCTTGGGGTGGCTGCAATGGCACAATGGGGAAAGACCATAATGCACCAAGGAGCCAGTGACCGTGTCGAAGCCCCCCCAAGCTGTAAGCTTGGTTTTGAATGTGAATGGTAAATGTAATTGTATTGAGACACCTCAAAGTGCAACATTGTTGAATGTTATCACACTTTCCTGTAATGACAATGTGAAATGTTTTGTATTGCTCTTCTAGACATTTTAAGTCTATTTTCAAAAAGCATTTAAAACTTTAGATCATTTTAATGATACAAAGGAGCTGGTAAAACATGTGGGCCGGAATTTTACCGGGATGCCCGCCTGAGGCCAATGGAGAATGCTATTCTGCGAGCCTCGTCCGCCCCGATTCTGAGGCGGGTGTGTTGGTAAAATTCCAGCTGTCCAGTCTGCTGTTACTCCATACTTTGGTTTGATCCCTGTTAATTGGGACATTGCGTTGGTGCAAATATATCCTAACACACAAAAGTAATGGACTCGAATATCCTGAAATACTTCAGTGCAGTGTTCAAAAGCACAGTAAGAAGTCTCACAACATCAAGTTAAAGGCCAACAGGTTTTTTTTGGAATCACGAGCTTTCGGAGTGCTGCTCCTTCACCAGGTTTGTGGACAGGTAAGTTCACAAACACGGCATATATAAACAGAGACACATATATGCTGTGTTTGTGAACCCACTTCTCCACTCACCTGATGAAGGAGTGTCACGGTGGCACAGTGGTTAGCACTGCTGCTTCACAGCGCCAGGGACCCAGGTTCGATTCCCGGCTTGGGTCACTGTCAGTGTGGAGTTTGCACATTCTTTCCACGTCTGCGTGGTTTCCTCCTGACGCTTCGGTTTCTTCCCACATTCTTAAAGACGTGCTGGTTAGGTGCATTAACCCAAACAGGCGCCGGACTGTGGTGACTAGGGGAATTTCACAGTAACTTACTTTCACAGTAAGTCTTACTTGTGACTAATAAATAAACTTTGTGAAGGAGCAGTGCTCCGAAAGCGGTAAAAGCTCCAAATAAACTGTTGGACTTTAATCCAGTGTTGTGAAACTTCTTACTGTGCCCACCCCAATCCAACGCTGGCATCTCCACATCACAAAGCAATGAGATGCATAAGGAGCTATTAGGAAAGATGATCAAATGTTTGGTCAAAGCGGGAAGCTTTAAGGAGCATCTTAAAGGTGAAAAACAGAACTGAGCGTTGGAAAAGTTTCGGAAGGAGAGTTTGGGGCCCAGGCAGCTGGAAGCATGATCACCATTGGTGGAGTGGTTAAAACTGAGGATGCACAAAAGGTCAGAATTAGAGATGCACTGATATCTTGGAGGGTTGTGTGATTGAGGGGATTCTAGAGATAGATGAGGGCAAAACCACGTAGGGATATGAAAACAAGAATGAGGATTTTCAAATTGAGGCATTGTTTAACTGGATGCTGATTTAAGTTAGTGGGCACAGAGCTGATGAGTGAACAGAACTTGATATGAGTAAGCACACGGGCAGCAGAGTTTTACATGACCTCAATTTACCATGGTTGTATGGGGGAGGCCATGCAAGAGTATATTGGAATAGTCAAGTCCATCGGTAACACTTGAGTTTCAGCAGCAGATGAGCTGAGCCAGAGACAGAGTCAGGTGACGTTCCAGAGGTGGAAATAGGTGTCTTAGTAATGGCTGAGATATGTGGTTAGAATCTCACCTCAGGATCAAATATCACAACAAGGTTGCAAACAGTCTGGTTCAGACTCAGTGTCCAGCAAAGAGACGGTTTCAGTATCTGGGAAAGAAAGTTTGCACTGGGGATCAAAGACAATGGGTGGGATTTTCTGGCCGTGCTCACCCCAAAACAGGAAAATCCAGCCCGCGATCAACAGACCTTTGCAAGGTCCACCCACTACGATTCCTGCGGCGGATGGGGATGGGAAAATTCTCCCCAATGGCTTCTGTCTGCCAATATTTAATTGGAGGAAATTTTTGCTCGTCCTCTACAGGATGTCAGATAATCAGTCTGATAACTTGGCTACAGAGAAGGAGCCAAGAGGGGTGCTGGTGAGTTAGTGATGAATATCACCAGCGCACATGTGAAAACTGATGCTGTGCTTTCAGATACTGAGGATCATCATGTACATGTGAATGAGGAAGGGAACAAGTCTAGATCCTTGTGAGACACCAGCCGTAACAGTGCCAATGTGAGGAGCCAAGTTATTGATTGATTGACTTTTTATGATGAGCTCAGTGAGATTGGAACCAGACAAGTGCGGTTGATCCAGTTGGATGTTAGAATGGTGTTGGAGGAGGATGTGTGCGTGTTCAATCATGCCAAAGGCTCCAGGTAGAACAAGAAAGATGAAGACTGAATGTTTTCCTTAGCAGCAGTCACATTGGATGTCACTTGTGACTTCATTCAGAACCGTATTGGAATTGTAGCAAGGCAAAACCTGATTGGATGGATTCAAACCTGGATGTCTGGGAAAGATGAATTTCAGAGCTGCCAGGACTTTGGAGCAGAAAGTGAGATTGGAGACATGGTGATAGTTTGGGAGGAGGGTGGGGAAGGGCCTGTTTGTGTGTTACATTTCCGACATACTGCATGATCTGGGACACATCATTCATTGTTAATGGGCTTGGGAGCAATTTTTTTATTTGTTCATGGGATGTGGCTGTCGCTGTCAAGGCCAGCATGCTTTGCCCATCCCTAATTGTCCAGGAAGATGTGGTGGTGAACTATGTTCTTGAACTGCTGCAGTCCTGAGGGGTAGGTGCACCCAGCGACAGGGAAGGAATGGAGATATATTTCCAAAGTTCTGAACCCATTGGTCCTGGAAAAGCAGACTGGCCTCCGAGCAGGCAGGAATGCGCTTTTCCCGGAACCAGCTATCTGGAATTCCATCGACCCTGTTGTCCTACAGGTTTAACTTTATTGTGATGTACAGTGAATAAGATTGTGAAGAGCCTGTTCCTATCTTTGGAAGATGTTCTTTGGCTTGTCTATTTGATTTCTTTTCCTATGTGAATTAAACTGAATGCAGGTGCACCTTTTTGCTGGAGCATTAATCATTTTAATGAACAAAATAAAGTTACATTTTGACAATTTTAATAATTGTGACACATATTAACAGGAAAAGCTTCGCCGTGCTCAGTTTTTATGCCTCAGTGTCCCTCCAGAGCCTGAGGCAAAACGTTTCAGGATTCTGGTGGATCTTGTAGGTGTCACAGGAGGCGGTGTTGTGGAGGAAGCAGGTTGTGAATAAACATGGAGCCCAGTGGTGATGGCAAACTAAAGACGACTTTGTTTCCAAATCCCATTTCCCTAAATCAGTGGTCTTCAAACATTAGTTTCAGTTTGTGCAGGTGGGAGGTGAGTGATGGCCCTTAAATCTTCCAAAGCCAAGGGAACACAAACCTAACCGACATAACCTGTCCTTATAATTTAACGAAACTGAGTGAAGGACAAAGTGCTGATAAAATGAATCGGAATTTGAAAACTCATTTTTGATTTTCTTTTAAAAACCCACACAAGGTTTGATGCCATGACTCGAGTCATGTAAAAGGGGAGGTTTTCAAAAGACAAATGTAATAATTCAAATGCCCCTGGCAGGATGGGGTACTGCAAAATATTAATTACTTAATTCCCTCTCAAAATAATCCATTGATAAGCACCTGCTAGATTAAATTATTGAACATTTTATATCATCAGGGGTCACACTCTGCCTTTATCTGATTAATGGCACTGTGTTCGAAGGCTTACTCCCTTGTAACATATATATTTTCAAAGGCTGATTCCATTGTTTTTACCTCTCTGACTCTTTGCATCATCATGGAACCTATCCATTCATCTGTCAGCCTTGACTCAGTCAGAAGCATTCAAACCTTCAAGTCAAACCCCCTTCCAGAGAAACGCACAAAACCTCGGCTGCCCTTCCTGGTACAGTACTGACAGAGCACTGCACTGTCAGAGGTGCTGTTTTCTGGATGAAACATTAAACCATGATTCTGTCTGCCTCCTTTGGTGGAAGTGAATAGGACTATTTTGAAAATGCAAGGAGAGTTCTCCCCAATGCCTGAGCCAATATTTATTGTTGTGAACAATGTGCAATTTTCAGGTTGAATATTTGTGTTCTAAGAAAGGTAAAATGGTTTCATTTTCCTGAAGGGTGTTTGTGAGTCTTGGTGCCTGGGAGTCTGGGTAGACTCCTGGCTCAAAGGGCAGTTCTTTTGGTTTGTTTGCAGATATGCAACCCCAAAGTTAAAGAAATGGGTTGAAAGTTTAGTGTTTATGGGGAGCAAAACATAAAGTATATATTTTTACTGTTGCTTCACAACAGTGATCCAGAAATAAAGAGATTAAGAAAAGACGGGTGTTGAGAGGGAGAGAGTTCAATGTGTGTCAGAGAGAGGACAGGAATTTTAAGATGTTTGATAACAAAAACTACAAGGTTTTTGGGACAGTAGTTAACAGAATAATCAGCTATAAACCTCAGTAAACTAATAAGTGTAGCAGTGGTTTTGCTGGAAGACTGAGTTTGGGGAACTATAGTTAAAGAAACAGTGAGCTCAGAGTGCAGTTTTCGGATGTCTTGGGAGAGATAAAATCAGGTGAGAAGTGTCAAGTGAATGCTCAGGAATTCACCAGAGCAAAACCATTTGCAACTGTGCCAGTCCCAAGTGAGCAGCCTTTGTGCCAAGCCAGTGATAACTTTTCACTGGTTTCTGTGTCTGTAAGGATATTGCTGGGGTAAAAGAGTAGTGTCAAATTGAAGCACCTTCTTGTGTTTGTATTGAGATCTTTCCAACAGTTTTGTCTGGTGTAAAATAGTTCACCTTTCTTGTTCAATAAATATTTTACTCTTTGGGTTAAACGACCATCAGCAGACTCCTGTGAATTTGTTCAGTAACTTTCTTCCACAGTTAAAGGTTAGGATCTGTCAAGTCAGCTTTCACTCAAGGATCAGTATTAACAGCAGCTGGGATCACAATATTATCCCTCAACAAGCATGAGGAGCACAGCATGCCATAAAATGTTTTACACCCAAGGAAGTACTTTGGAAGTGTAGCCAATATCTTAATGACAGGAAACAGAGTAGGTAATTTATACAAAGCAAGATCCCACAAACAGCAATGTGATCATTGCCAGTTGATCCTTTTAGTGATATTGGCTGAAGGATAAATATTGGGCGCAGACACTGGGAAGAATTATTTTGCCCTTCTTCAAAGTGTGCTGTGAGATCTTTTACATCCACTTAAGGGCTGATTCAGCTTCGGTTTACATAGAAACATTGAAACACAGAAGATAGGAGCAAGAGGAGGCCATTTGGCCCTTCGAGCCTGCTCCGCCATTCATCGCGATCATGGCTGATCGTCCAACGCAATAGCCTAATCCTGCTTTCTCCCCATAACCTTTGATCCCATTCGCCCCAAGTGCTATATCCAGCTGCCTCTAGAATACATTCAATGTTTTGGCATCAACTGCTTCCCATGATAATGAATTCCACAGGCTCACCATTCTTTGGGTGAATAACTGTCTCCTCAACTCCATCCTAAATGGTCTCCCCCAAATCCTCAGACTGTGACCCCTGGTTCTGGATACATCCACCAACGGAACATCCTCCCTGCATTTACCAGTTTAACTACTTATCTGAAAAATAGAATCTGCAACAGCACGGCCGACACTCTGTGGGTATCACACAGATTATGAACTCTAGGCTGTGGAGTGTCGTGTTGTTGAAGATTCCATTTTTTAGATAAGCAGTTAAACCAAAGCTGATTCAGCCTCTTAAGTGGATGTAAAAGATCTCAGAGCAGGATTTGACCCACAAACATCTTCTTCTGAGAGTGAAAGTGGTACTCACTAAGCTGCACCTGACATAGAATAGAATAGAATAGAATCCCTACAGTACAGAAAGAGGCCATTCGGCCCATCGAGTCTGCACCGACCACAATCCCACCCAGGCCCTACCCCCATATCCCTACACATTTACCCACTAATCCCTCTAACCCACGCATCTCAGGACACTAAGGGCAATTTTAGCATGGCCAATCAACCTAACCTGCACATCTTTGGACTGTGGGAGGAAACCGGAGTACCCGGAGGAAACCCACGCAGACACGAGGAGAATGTGCAAACTCCACACAGACAGTGACCCAAGCCGGGAATCGAACCCAGGTCCCTGGAGCTGTGAAGCAGCAGTGCTAACCACTGTGCTACCGTGCCTGTACATGTTTTACCGTACATGATTGTCTTTCCTGATTGTTTTAATCTTGGGGGCACTTTGATTTTTCACCCAGCTTTTCGGTAGTGGTGGAGGAGGAGGTGTGTGCAGAACATTTAAAAACTAATCCATTAAGTCGATGAGTAAAAAAGTCTTTGGACTGGGACATGAATCCACAACCTTCTAACTTGAAGGGAAGAAATGACTTAGCATGTGATCACTCAATTCGGAAAAGTTAGTTTTCCCTGTGTTTCATTGAGATAGGAATTTCACTCTTATCGCCGTCCCTTTTTTGGAATATTGTACTTCCTTGCACAGCTTGGTACTATCCACAACTTATGACTGAACTTAGCACTAACGGTTTGGTATAGTTGCCATCCCAGTACCATATCTCAGAAGAGCTGAGCTGTCAGATTAGAAACATCAGCCCTGGCAATTGAACTTTGTTTCTTGTTAAGTCACTAAGCCATTCTCCAATTTACACTTTCCAAACCCACTCTGAGGAATTTCCAATTTTGTTTTTTGTCAGATCCACTGTCAAATCCTTTCCCCCAGTAGGCTCACTACAGACAGATATACTTTCATATCTCAGGTGAAGCTTCGTTAGTTCAGACTCATTAACTCTACTATTGTCAGAAACTCTTGACTCTCTCTTCCGTACAGCAAGTTCCAATAATTTTTTCAGCTACGGATGTCAAGCTAATGGCCATTTAATTTCCATCATCATGAGTCTGCCCTTTCTGAAAGTCAGATAATTGGAAATGTGTTTTGTCTGGGGAGAAAAAGAAGAGTAAATGATCGGTCCAATTATGTTGGGCGACAAACCTTAATTGTCCCCTTTGACTTGTAAAGGATATAGACATTATTTCTTTGAAAAAAAGCTTTGCCTTACAGTTCCAGTGACTGGGAGGAGAGTCAGTTTTAGTTGAATATAATCTCTCAATGAAACACAGAGGTGAGGGTAACTGTGACGTGGTGATAATCTACCCACTCATTGCGCAATTTTCATCCAATTAGAGTCAGCAATCATATTAATTCAATAACGAGCGGGAAATCTTCTCCTAGAACATTAGAATTTTCCCACCTCGCCCGCCTGAGGCCAATGGAGAATGCCATTTTGCGAGCCGCACCCTACCTGATTCTGGGGCAGGTGTGGCGGTAAAAGTCTGGCCATATTGTCCATTCCTAATGACTCTGAGAAGGTGATATGATCAGAATTGCGCCTTTGTTACCTTGAACTTGAATATTCCGCACCTGGCCTGCTTCCCATCTTATCCATAAACTTTAGTTCCTCCAGAACCCTGTTGCTTCTATCCTAACTTGCAGCATGTCCCATTGGCCTATCAGCCCCATGTTTGCTAATCGAGGTTGGCTCCCAGTCTGGCAATGCCTCAATTTTAAAATTCTCATCTTTGATTTGCACATCCCTTCGTGGCCTCATACCTTCTTAACTCTGTAATTTCCACCAAACCTATAACCTGCCAAGATATCTGCACTCCTCCAATTTTGGCCTCTTGAATATCCCGAATTTTAAATGCCATGTCTTCAGCTGCCAAGGGCCAAATTCTGGAATTCCCGTCCTAAACCTCCCTGCATCTCTGCCTCATTTTCCTCCTTTAAAACATTCATAGAAATCATAGAAACCCTACAGTGCAGAAGGAGGCCATTCGGCCCATCGAGTCTGCACCGACCACAATCCCACCCAGGCCCTACCCCCACATATTTACCCGCTAATCCCTCTAATCTACGCATCCCAGGACTCTAAGGGGCAATTTTTAACCTGGCCAATCAACCTAACCTGCACATCTTTGGACTGTGGGAGGAAACCGGAGCACCCGGAGGAAACCCACGCAGACACGAGGAGAATGTGCAAACTCCACACAGACAGTGATCCGAGCCGGGAATCGAACCCGGGACCCTGGAGCTGTGAAGCAGCAGTGCTAACCACTGTGCTACCGTGGTTAATTCCTTAAAATTCCTTAGATTCCTTAAAATTCCTTAGATTCCTTAAAATCTGTCTCTTTGGTCAAGTTTTCGGTCATCTGTCTTAATATCTCCACTTCCGGCGCAATGTCAAATTTTGTTTGATTATGCTTCTGTGAAGCATCTTAGGATGTTTAATGTGTTAAAGGTGCTATATAAATACAAAATGTTTTTCTTGGTGGTGATGGCAAGTTGCCTTCTTGAACCCCTGCCGTCCAGGTGGTGTAGGTCCACCCACAGTGCTGTTAGGGAGAGAGATCCAGAATTTTGACCCAGCGACAGTGAAGGATCAGGAATCTAAATCAGGAAAGGGTATGTGGCTTGGAGGGGAATTGCAGGTAGTGGTGCTTCCATGTCCTTCTAGGTGACGGAGATCGTAGATTTGCAAGATGCTGCGGAAGGTATTTTGGCAAGTTACTGCAGTGTATTCCAAAAACAATACACACCATAGCTGCTGGGAGTGAAGGTTTAAAGTGGTGAATTAAATCCCAATTAAGTGGGTTGCTTTCTCCTGGATAATATTGAATGCTGTTGGAGCTGCACTCATCCAGGCAAGTGGAGAGTATTCCTTCACACTCCTGACTTGTACTGTATAGATTGTGGAATATTGGGGAGTCAGGGGGTGTGTTTCTGCTGCAGAATTCCCAGTCACAGCTATGTCTTGTCTAGATGCGTCCCTGGTGAATATACTTCAAAGGCTGTGTTCTCAGCCCGTTACTTCCTTATACACCAATGACTGTGGGGTCAAATTTCCCTGCAACTCGATTTTCAAGTTTGCTGATGACACCACCGTTGTGGGACAGATCTCAAACAATAATGAGATGGAGTACAGGAATGAGATGGAGAATCTGGTGAACTGGTGCAACAACAATAATCTCTCCCCCAATGATAACAAAATGAAGGAGATTGTCATCGACTTCAGGAAGCGTAGAGGGGGCCATGCCACTGTCTACATCAATGTGGATGAAGTGGAAATGTTCAAGAGCTTTAAGTTTCTAGGTGCCCAGATCACCTGTCCTGGTCCCTCCATGCTGATGCTATAGTTAAGAAAGCCCAATAACGCCTTTAATTTCTCAGAAGACTAAGGAAACATGGCATGTCCGCTATGACTCTCACCAACCTTTACAGATGCACCATAGAAAGCATCCTTTCTGGTTGTATCACAGCTTGGTATGGCTCCTGCTCTGTCCAATACCGCAAAAAACTACAAAGTGTTGTGAGCGAAGCCCAGTCTATCACGCAAACCAACCTCCCGTCCATTGACTCTGTCTACTCTTACCGCTGCCTCGGAAAAGCTGCCAGCATAATCAAGGACCCTACGCACCCCGAACATTCTCTCTTCCACCTTCTTTCACCAACCGATTCAAGAACAGCTTCTTCTCTGCTGCCATCAGACTTTTGAATGGACCTAACTTGCATTAAGTTGCTCTTTCTCGACACCCTCGCTATGACTGTAACACTACATTCTGCATTCTCTTGTTTCCTTCTCTATGAACGGTATGCTTTGTCTGTATAGCGCGCAAGAAACAATACTTTTCACTGCATGTTAATACATGTGACGATAATAAATCAAATCAAATCAAAAATTGGTTAAAGGACTCTGGGATTCCCTGAGGTTATTAATGGTACAATTTTTATGTTTGTAACTGCAATCAATCCACTTGATAGAAAGTAACTGGGGAGAATTTTGATTTCCAGTTTGTCCCGCACACACCAACACATAAAGGTGTAATTAAATGACAGAGAATCATTCTGCCAACACCGAACAGGAACAAACGAGGACTTCACTAAAATCAGAGAAAATACTGAAATGTTTGCCTTTTTGACCCAGATGAGATTTTGGGATGATGTAACAAGCGAGTTGATTCAGTTCTGAAAGAGTTAACTTTCAGAAATTCCCATTATCCCAGGGTATCAATTAGACAGGAGCTCCTCCTATTTCCAACTGTAGAAAAACATTAATTGGGATATTTTCGGCATTTTCTGGGGCAGCCTCTGACGGACCCTTTAACAGCCTATTCAAGAATCAGAAATGTGCATCATAAGCTCTGACTAAGGTCAACAAATTCACCAATCTAGATCCGACATGGGTGCACATTTCACCACTCGCCCAGAGAAATTTACAAGTGGCCTGAAATATGGTGTGGATCAGGTCCCTGCTCTGCTAAATTAGTTACCATTACAACCATAAAATGGCTGCCATCATGTTAAATTTCAATCCCTGTGATGTGTACTGAGGAGAGACGAGCAGAGTGGGCAGGCTTCAGTGGAGAGAAACACCTTTGCCCATATGTGGGAGTGAGAACAGGCTCCCAACAGTTAAAACCATGGTGACTCACTACTTTGAGAATGAACTGGATAAAGAAATGGGTTTTAAAATTTCACTTTGCAATGTTATTGATCAGTTAGAGAATGAGTTAAAGCAACAAGTTTTGCAATGATCCTTAGTTCACAGGACAGTGCACAGAAGAAGAAGATGTGTGTTTAAAAATCTAGAAAGAAGAACTTCAGGAAGGATTGATTATAAAATTGATTAAATTAAACCCGATTCCTCTGATGCCTCATGCTAGAGATTGAATGTGGTGCCGAAGGCGTGGCCGGGTGAACCTATAGTCTATGAGTGAAGAGAATGGCAGATGGGAGAAATTCTCAGTTAGAGGGGGAAATACTTCAGTCAAAGTAAATAGTACAGGAAGAGACCATTCGGCAACTCCAACTTGTCCTTGCCATTCAACTAGACCACAGCTAATCTATCTATCCTAAACTCAGTTTACTTAATTCTGTCCTAGGAGGAGTGTTTGCTAGTGCTGTTGGGGAAGGTTTAAATTAATGTGGCAGGGGGATGAGAACCAACGCAGGGTGGAAAGTAAAGCGGGGACAGAAACAAAAGGCAGTAAGGGAAAAAATGGAAGGCAGAGAAACCAAAGACAAAAGTCAAAAAGGGCCATAGTACAGAGGCTGTGGAGAACTCAGTGAATGGGTCTAGTAAGGCTAAGAGAAATAAAGCACAGGGAGAGCGTACAAAACGTGACAGGACAGATGGCCTGAGAGAGCAGGACAGAGAGCAAGGGACATCTAGATTAAACTGGATTTATTTCAATGCAAGAGGCCTGATGGGCAAGGCAGATGAACTCAGGGCATGGATGGGCACATGGGACTGGGATATTATAGCTATTACTGAAACCATGGCTAAGGGGGACGGGGGGGGGGGGGGGGGGGGGCGGGGAGAGCAGGAGAATGATAGGCCTGACCAAAAGTTAAAATTCTAAATTGGGGTAAGGCCAATTTTGATGGTATTAGACAAGAACTTTCAAAAGTTAATTGGGGGAGTTTGTTGGCAGGCAAAGGGACATCTGGTAAGTGGGAGACTTTCAAAAGCATGTTAACCAGGGTTCAGGGTAAGCACATTCCTTTTAGAGCGAAGGGCAAGGCTCGTAGAAGTAGGGAACCCTGGATGACTCAAGATATTGAGGCCCTGGTCAAAAAGAAGAAGGAGGCACAGGACATGCATAGGCAGCTGGGGTCAAGTGGATCCTTTGTAGAGTATAGAGATTGTCAGAGTAGACTTAAGAGAGAAATCAGGAGGGCAAAAAGGGGACATGAGATTTATTTGGCAGATACAGCAAAGGAGAATCCAAAGACCTTCTACAAGTACATAAGGGACAAAAGAGTAATTAGGGAGAGAACAGGGCCTCTTAAGGATCAACAAGGTCATTTATGTGTGGATCCACAAGAGATGGGTGAGATCCTAAATGAATATTTCTCATCGGCATTTGCTGTTGAGAAAGGCATGGACGTTAAGGAAATTGGGGAAATAAATAGTGATGTCTTGAGGAGTGTACATATTATAGAGAAAGAGATGCTGGAAATCTTAAAGCGCATCAAGATAGATAAATCCCTGGGACCTGATGAAGTGTATCCTAGGACATTGTGGGAGGCTGGGGAGGAAATTGCAGGTCCCCTAGCAGAGATATTTGAATCATCAGCAGCCACAAGTGAGATGCCTGAAGACTGAAGAGTAGCAAATGTCTCTTTCTCTATAATATGTACACTCCTCAAGACATCACTATTTATTTCCCCAATTTCCTTAACGTCCATGCCTTTCTCAACAGCAAATGCCGATGAGAAATATTCATTTAGGATCTCACCCATCTCTTGTGGATCCACACATAAATGACCTTGTTGATCCTTAAGAGGCCCTGTTGCGCCTTTATTTAAGAAGGGCTGCAGGGAAAAGCCTGGGAACTACAGACCGGTGAGCCTAACGTCCGTAGTGGGTAAGTTGTTAGAAGGCATTCTGAGAGATAGGATCTACAGGCATTTAGAAAGGCAAGGACTGATTTGGGACAGTCAGCATGGCTTTGAGAGTGGAAAATCATGTCTCACAAATTTGATTAAGTTTTTTTGAAGGGATAACCAAGAAGATAGCTGAGGGCAGTGCAGTCGACATTGTCTACATGGACTTTAGCAAGGCCTTTGACAAGGTACCACTTGGTAGGTTGTTGCAGAAGGTTAAATCTGACAGGATCCAGGGTGAGGTAGACAATTGGATATAAAATTGGCTTGACAGCAGAAGACAGAGGGTGGTTGTAGAGGGTTGTTTTTCAAACTGGAGGCCTCCTGTGGCCTGCGATGTGCCTCAGGGATCGGTGCTGGGTCCATTGTTATTTGTTATTTACATTAATGATTTGGATGAGAATTTATGAGGCATGGTTAGTAAATTTGCAGATGACACCAGGATTGGTGGCATAGTGGACAGTGAAGAACAGTATCGAGGATTGCAACGGGATCTTGATCAATTGGGCCTGTGGGCTGATGAATGGTAAATGGAGTTTAATTTAGATAAATTTGAGGCAATACATTTTGGTAGGTTGAATCGGGGCAGGGCCTACTCAGTTAATAGTAGGGAGAGGCTGGATAGACGGGGACATTTTTCCCTTTAGCATAGGAGACTTTGGGGGGATCTTATAGAGGTCTATAAAATAATGAGGGGCATAGATAAGGTAGGTAGTCAACATCTCTTCCCAAGGTTGGGGAGTCTAAAACTAGAGGGCATAAGTTTGAGGTGAGAGAGGAGAGATACAAAAGGATCCAGAGAGACAATCTTTTCATTCAGAGGGTGGAGAGTGTCTGGAACAAGCTGCCAGAGGTAACAGTGGAGGCGGGTACAATTTTGTCTTTTAAAAAGCATTTAGACAGTTACATGGGTAAGATGTGGTATCGAGCGATATGGGCCAAATGCAAGCAATTGGGACTAGCTTGATGGTAAAAACTGGGCATGAACAAGTTAGGTCGAAGAGTCTGTTTCCATGCTATAAATCTCTATGACTCTAATTAGATCGCCCATTAATATTCTAAAATCCTGGAACTGAGCCCTGCCTGTGCATCCTTTCCTCATCATTTAATTCCTTTAACCCCTGTATCATTCTGGTAATCATGATGTGGAGATGCCGGCATTGGACTGGGGTAAACACAGTAAGAAGTTTAACAACACCAGGTTAAAGACTTTAACCTGGTGCGGTTAAACTTCTTACTCATTCTGGTAAACCTGCACTCCCTCAAAGGTCAATATATCCTTCTTGAGGTGCAGAGCCTAGAACTGATTGCTATATCTAATCAGGTGGCATATGTTTCACTTATTTGGGTTCCAGTCCTTTTGAGATAAAGCCTTTCCTTACAATCTATAGCAATGATGGGAAGAAATTATATACCACTTGGTAGATCAGAGATATAATTCAACGCTTGATAGACCAGAAGTGTAATTCAATAAAGTTTATAGTCTAAAGACAATGACAAATGGGACGTTTCATGAACAGCCTTGAATGCAATGGGTATGTTTACAATGCAAGTTAATAGTGTGGCTTTCACATGCTGCATTCAGTACATTTATTAGGGGTTGAGGCAGTATAGGAATGTATAACATTGCAGACAGTATCTCAATCCAAAGCTCATGGATATATACAACTTTTAGGCAGAGGTTGACAAAAGGGATGTTATTTACAGTGTAGAAAGAGTGACTGTCATTTACAAGGAACTAAATAGGTCACCAAGACTTTCACTACACAACATATTTTTGGAGTTTGACACAAAGTTTTTCACTCCTGATTAATAGTGGAAAAGGCTGTACGCAGTTTTCAGTTCGATAAGTAGGATGTTCTTCAGAGATTCTATTGAAAACAAAACAAAAGTGGTCATTGGTTTGTAAGTTTGTAAGCAGAGCCTCAATATATTCAAAGAAATTTCAGCCTCCTATCACAGCCCATTTGATCAGTCATTTTAGTGATATTAATTCTTTACAAATCAAGTAACAAAAAATTTTAAATCAGGTTATAATGATAAATATCGGTCCAGGCGTAACGGTCAATTCTCCCAATCCTCTAAAATATTGACAGAGGATCTTTCATGTTGACTTCAGAGGTCAGATGGGGCCTCCTTTTAACCTCACATCCAAACAGCGGCACCTCTGACAATGCAGCACATTTCAGTGCTGTTCTGGGAATGTCAGCCTGCATTATGCACTCTTGTCTCAGATGGGAATTGAACCCAGCACCTTCTAGCACGGTTCCAAAGCTGCCTTTTAAGGCAAGTTCAAGCCCACTTGTACATGATTGGCTCAAATATCAAACTCAAGGTCTGGGTAGGAGAGGGCAAATCTATAGCTGGCCCGTCCATCAGGGATTGCTCTAATCCAACTGGATAATAGTTTTATACCCTGCTCAATTTTACTCTATATTCACTGTGATGCAAATCCAGCAATGCTTCAAATGGGAAACCATTTAATTGCATCAGTTGGAAATCATAGAAATCACAGAATCCCTACAGTACAGAATGAGGCCATTCAGCCCATTGAGTCTGTACCGACCACAATCCCACCCAGGCCCTATTCCCGTAACCCTCACTTACCCTGCTAATCCCCCTGACACTCGGGCCAATTTAGCATGGCCAATCAACCTAACCCGCATATCTTTGGCCACAAGGCAATTTTAAAATGACCCACTTTTAAAATAGAAATGCATTACAGTGGAACAGATAAATACTTGTATGTTAGTCAGTTTTCTAAGTGAAAAAAGGGGAAAGAAAAGTATTAATTTTACACTGGTTTCTTTTGATCTTGTTAACTTGGTTTCTCCCCAAGGGGAGGAACTTTGATAGATTTAATTGGGGAAGATAGTGGCGTAATGATAATGTCACTGGATTAGTAATCCAATTAATGTCAAGTGGACACAGGTTCAAATTCTACCATAACAGCTGGTTGAATTCAAATTGGAAAATAATTTCATGGTCACCACTACTGAAACTATCATTGGTTGCTGTTAAAACCCATCTGGTTCACTAATGCCCTTTAAGGAAGGAAATCTGCCACCCTTACCCAGTTTGGTCTACATTTGACTCCAGAGCAATGTGGTTGATTCTGAACTGCCCTCTGAAATAACCGAGCCAGCCACTCAGTTCAAGGGCAATTAGCAATGCACAATAAATGCTGGCCTTGTCAGTCATGCTTACATCTGAAAAGGAAGTCCAATTGATGATCTCCAACTCTGTTATTGTACATAATAAACCAAACGATATCAGGGAAGTAACTCCTTAACCTCTGTTTTAATGGGAATATTATTGGTAAGAAAATATCAGCATCAATCTCTCAATTTCAAATCTAAAAAATTCCACTACAAGAAGTCCAAGGTGAGCATTGCTTGCTGAAAGCTTGTGATTAATTTTCTAATGATAAAAATAGTGCATCACACCTCAACTCTAACAATACATTTATATTAGACTGTCAGGAGCAGCTACAGCCCATTCAGAGGAAGCTGTATATTGCTTTATTCACAACAAAGAACTGCATTCAGAGTGCAGATCGACAAGTAAGTGCTATACTATTGTATCTGTAACTCATTCCTTTCTCGAGTAACTAACAGCTGGACACATGGGGTCAACAAACTTGCCCTTTTATCTGCAATCAGCCTTTCCAAAACATCTGTGATAAAATATTGTTATTTCCACAGCATTGAGAATAGAGCTTTATCTTCCAGATAGACCATCACACATTGCAAACCCATTTCAATGAATAATCGATTCTCCAGATACAGGTGCTGATGGCAAGGTTGACATTTGCTTCCCATCTCAAGTTATCTTCAGATGATCCTGGTGGGCCTTCTTTGGAACCACTGTTTTGATACAACTGAGCAGTTTGCTAACCTACTTCAGTAAGCCAATTATATTGGTGCAAATAGAAAGCGGACTGGCTACCAATGGTAGTGTCCTTCTCCAAAGGTGAACAATTTGGATCATTAAGGTAATCTGACTGGTTTTAATCCATTTTGTTCCTGCACAAATCTATTTAGACTTAACCATTAACTGCTTGTTGAAATTACAAAGTATCTAACCAGATTTGTTGCTTTGTCGTAGGCCACTGTCTATGTCTATATGGAATTGATAGTTTTATGAATGTGGGTAGGTGACCAATAGTTCATGACAACTGACCTGCAAAGAAAATGACCTCTAAGTCATACTCCTGATGGAGTAGTCTATACCTACCAAAGCTGGAAGCTGGCTCAAGACCTCATCAACCGTCACACTGTCATAATTCTCAACAAGTGGGGGTGTGTCTGAGAGATTGGCCGGGGTTAGGTCTTCTTGGCTGTTGACAGATTAGAAAGAGTGGTTGACTACACTTTGAATAATAATGATGTTGTTAATCGTTTGCATTACCTGGATGAGTTATTTTTAACACTTGAAACAGGGAAACTTTATGGTGCCTAAATCAACTCAAAATGGAAATCCAGATGAAAACCTGCAATACAGAAATGTGTTTGATCCACTACACTATTGCAGCAAATAACAAATTTCTACTGCATTAATAAGTTTCTTCTGAAAAGTGTTAGCAAAGACACTTCTTAAACTGGAACTAGCACTTTTTAGCATGGATTTCTTCTTCACATTTTGGAAATAGATTTGGTCACAGAAGGTTCACTCAGACCTTAATGCTTCAGTGTCCTTAGTATTCTACTAAATCTGAAAATATGTGGTTTATAAGATTGTTGTATTTTGAGACTGTGGTGTTTCTAATTTAGGGTAGAATGAAGGGAGTCATGTAACCTGTTATAAGGTCTACTTGACAACAGGTCTGGGTGATGTGCCTGTTAAATGTTAAAAGGAGGCCTGGGTTATATTGCTGGAAAGAAGGTACAAGGTGTTCACACTTGGAAACAATGGCAGCATCACCTACATTTACAGTGATTAGACTGATAGCTTCCAAAGTCCTGGGAAGGTGTAGAGAATGTTGATAAGTAAATAGTTATGTTTTAAACTGTCCATTTAAAAACAAGATAAAATAGAATTGTATTTCAAGGATAGTTAATCAGCGATTCTACCGAGGTACAAGGCCCATGCGGTTCACATTGCTATGGAGATGGGCTTCTAAAGTACCCCTAAAAACTTCATGGATATTGTCTGCCTGCCAGGATCTGGGAGAAAGAGAGAGAGAGAGCATGCAGCTACAGCCCAAAAATCTCAATGGTTCACCATGCAGAAATGTAGCTAAGAGCTCATGCTATGAAGGAAAATACCACATTGGTGAGGATTTAAAATGAGGCTGGAAGGTTCACTTAGCTTGTGCTGGAGGGAGAGTCTCCAGGAAAAAAAAATCTCACTGTGAAAGACATTCTGGGTTAAAAGTTACCAGGCTGAGAAAAGAATGAAACAGAAGTAAGCCCTGGGGAGCTAAGAGTCACCGGGGCCAGTAAAATTGAATAACGATTTAAGAGACATTCTAAAGTATAGCTGTGAAGTGGGTTTTTCAGTTAAGTTAAAATAAAAAGGCAGAAATTCAGTTCTATAGTTTAAAGTATAAGTTCCTACGAAATAATGTCTGGTCAGTGTTGCATTTAGTTTGCATATTATAGTAAAGGTCTTAAAACATGAAATCTTCTGTCATCCTTTCAACTATTAATAGAAGTTTTTTTAAAAGTTACTGGTCTCTACAGGAATCGTAAGAAATTATAATGCCATTGACCCATGCATATCAATGACTGGAAAAAACATGTATTCATATGTATCAACTTTCACGAACTCTGAAAGTACTTCACAGCCAATTAAAGTGAATTGTAATGTAGGGGAATGTATGGCAACCAATTCCCAAAAGCAATTAGTTATACGGATGATTGTTGAAGGAGGAATAGTGGCAAGACACTGAGAACTCCACTAATCATCTTCAGATAGGGTCATGGGTTTTTTTTTACATCCATCTGAGAGCAAACAAGGTCTTAATTCCAAAAGACAGAATATCTGGCAACGCAGCATCCCTTCAGTACTGTACTACATGGGAGATGCTGTATAATATGTTGTTGTTGTACTGAAGTGTCAGGTCAAGAGCTGGAGTGGGACTGAAACTCTCAGCTTCTGACTCAGGCAGTAAAGGTTGCTACGGTCTGAGCCATGTTTAACACCTGATTAAATCTAAGAGGCTTTGGACAGAAAGCAAACTATGGATTGTCAAACAATGGATGCAGCACCAGAGTAAGTGACAAAAGCAGAGACTATGGGAACATTTAAGAGGATAAAGGAATTTGACATGGTTTGGGAGGTGGATATAGACTGCTTGGGTTGAGTGGCTGTTTTGTGTTGCATCTCCATTCAATTTTAGACCACTGCACACCCAAAGTGATCAGCACAATAGTAGCGGTATTAAACCAGTCTTACTAGCTCTTGAATACTCTGTTATTGGTCCAGATTTAGTTACAGTACCTTCTCTTGCCAGCCAGTAAGCTGTTGATGTATTTTTTCACTGCCATCTGTTTCCGGATCCGGCTGTAATTGTCGGTGAAGACAGCATCAGAGTGGCGTTTGACTGGAATCTGCTCATCCAGCGCACTGATGGTCACCAAAAACAGCACCTTCAGTCTAAGCTAGCATGTACATGGAGCATTTAAAGATTCAAAACCCTCACCTTGAAACCTCCCCCATCCTACAGAATGCAGGAGCAGATCTTACGACCCATTGTATCTATGGCAGCTCACTAGAAGAGCCATTAGTCTCACTCCATCCCCATAACCCTGCAACTCTAAACATCTTACATGTTTCAACAAGGTCACCTCTCATTATTCTAAACTCCAATGTAGATCGAGGTGTGTTTTTAAATTGGTGTTCTCCAATAATCAAACACTCCTTCCAAAGGTTTCTTCCCATTTATTCCAATAAAAATCCCTCAATTTTGAACACCTCTGATAATTTGCCCCTTAACATAGTGGCCAAAATCATTTCTCTGCCTCTGATGAGGAGTCACTCAGACTCAAAATGTTAGCTCTGTTCTTCCTCCACAGACACTGTTAAACCTGCTGAGATTTTCCAGCATTTTCTATTTTTGTTTCAGACTCCAGCATCCACAGTAATTTGCTTTTAACTTTGACCAAAAGCATTTCTATTTACTTCCTCATGTAGCTGCATTAAAAAACACATGAACCATAGCAATGGAGAAACAGGAAGGCTTGCACTCACTATCCTGCTAACACTACTTACCGTAGTGCTATATTCACCTGTAACCACACCCAACCTAATTAAGAAAACACAGAATTTACAACACAAAATTCACAGGAGGTGACAATGACTGAACAGTGTTCAGCACAGTCTCTTATTTTCAAAGAAACATTAGAAGAGTTTTTCCACAGTCTGGGCTATCTGCCAAAGAGCAGGCTGGTCAGAGTCTGCCTGGAAAAGGACCCAATTTTCCGCTATTGAACACAACGGAGGAAATTGCAATGTTTCCTGATCAAATCCAGGAAAACCGCCCAATCAGGTGCTGGCTTTCTGTCAACTTTTATGGCCACTGGTAATTTATGGTCGGGTTTGGCCTTTAAGTGTGTTCACTCAGTATTGCACAACCATCTGGGTTGGGAAAAGTTTGACAATCCCCAATTTTACTGATAACGTTCTGCTGTCTGTATGCACCACGCTCTACTCTGTTAACTAATGAAATCACACTCACTCTAAAGCGCTCAGTACTTTAAACCAATCTGTTACTTAGTGGATTTTCCCCTCATGCGAGAGTCAAAGACCAGAGGGCAGAGCCTCAGAATAAAGACTGAGATGAAAAGGAATTTCTTCACTCAGAGGATTTGAGTGTCTTTGAAACTCCTTGCCATAGAGAGCTGTGGGGACAGAGTCCTTGTGTATATTTAAGGCTGATCTGGATAGATTTTTGATCAGTAAGGGAATCAAGGGTTATGGTGAAAGGGCAGAAAAGTGGATGTGAGGAATGTCAGATCAGCCATGATCCTATTGAATGGTGAAGCAGGCTCGAGAGGCTGAATAGCTTACTCCTGTTCCTATTTCTTATGGTCTTATGGTCTTACTCCATACTTTTAAACTTGGGACTATTCACAGAGTTGAATAATTAATGGTCTTGGCTGCTACTTCAAAACTTCCCGTCTGTACATATTGAACAGATCCAAAAGCAAGCCAAACGGTAGTGCCTTGTGCTCTCTCCCATCAACCCCCAATTCTGAGCCCTTGTCCCGTACCCTCAGTGTAGCCACGTACCTGACTCTCTTTCCTATCAGTGATTCCAGATATCTTCTAGCAGATAATTGGCCCAGCAGTTTGCTGTATTCACTGGTGAAGACTCCATCTGCATGTCGTGTTGTTCTGGAGGAAAGGAATTAACACACAAACAGTGTGAAATAGTACAGCTTTGGAAGTCTATAGAAAGAATGAGTAATTATGAAAATAACACATGTTTGGGAATCTGAAATACCAACATGACAATTAGTTCAGCTTCCAAAAGGAGGCATGTGCTGGACTCAACCCCCAGACATTAACCCCCCAGACATTAACCCCCCCCCCCCCTTCCCTTTCACTTGCTGTTTATTACCAACATTCATAACCTAAAGATCCACAGGGGAAGATGATGATGCAGAAACCCAGGCTAATGCCGAGGGGATATAGTTTCACATCCTACCAGGGCAACAGATAGAATTTAAATTCCATTCACAAAATCTGGAATTAAAAGCTAGCCTAAAAACCATCGTACAAACTCAGTGCCCTTTAGGGAAGGAAATCCGCCCTCCTAACCTGGCCTCGTCTACATACAACTCCAGATCTTCAGCAATGTTGTTGACATGTAAATGCCCTCTGAAGTGGCCGAATAAACCATTCAGTTCAAGGGCAATTAGCGATGGTGGACAAGAACTGCTACCTTGCCAGCCAGTGATGCCTACACTCACATCCTCAGAAAGAATTAAAGAGACACACATTGTCAATCTGCCTCAGTGTGGCTGGCCTCTGGGCAGTCAGATCATCAATAATAATGGGATGAGGGGTTTTATCTTAGGTAGAACTTGGGTGAAAGGGTTGCCTATTGAGTAAAATTGAGCATATTGTGTCTATACTCAGAGTTTAGAAATATGAAAGGTGATCTTATTCAAATGTGAAAGATTCTGAGGGGGTTTGACAGAGTGGATGCTGAGTAAATGCTTCCCCTCTTGGCAAAACCAGAATGGGGGTTTAGAGGCACTGTCCCATTATAAGGGTCTTCCATTAAAGCAGGAATGAGGTTTTCTTTCCTCTCTCAAGAGATCATTAGTCTGCAGAACTCTCTTCCCCAGACAGCAGTGGTGGCTCATTGAATATATTCAAGGCTGAGTTGGACAAGTTTTTGATTGATGGGTCGTCAAGGGAGTAGACAGGTAAAAAGAAGCTGAGGACACACCCATATCAGCCATGATCTTATTGAGGGACAGGAATAAGGGGTCCAATGGCCTACACCTGCTTCTTATTCATTCATAGCATGTGGGCATCACTGGCTGGGCCACCATTTATTGCCCATCCCTAATTGCCCTTGAACTGAGTGGCTTGCTGGGCCATTTCAGAGGGCAGCTGAAAGTCACGCACATTGCTGTGGCTGTGGAGTCACATGTAGGCCAGACGAGGTAAGAAAGGCAAATTTCCTTCCCTAAAGGACCTTAGTGAAGCAGATAGGGTTTCTACAAAAATCAGTGATGGTTTCACGGTCATCATTAATTCCAGATTTTTATTGAATCATCTGCTCTGGTGGATTTGAATGCAGGTCCCCAGAGCATTGTCCTGGCTCTCTGGATTACTGGTTCAGTGACAATGTCATTACCCCACTATAATCTTATGTTGCTTTGAATATGGCACCAATTGAATAAGCTGGAGTGTATTTTTGGGGTGTACAATATTTGGAAACTGCTGGTCATTGTGGCGATGGGAGTCACTCACCTCGGGATGCCTGGAGACAACTGGTAATAGAGTTGGTCATTGTCAGACAAGGGGCTTTGGTAAATGTCACTGTCGGTTTTTACTGGTGATTGTGACTGATCCTCATTGGACTGTCCATCCAACCCAACAGCATTTCCCAGTCTAGGAGTTAGAAGTAAACAGAATCAATCTAATCATAGCCAGCCTTTATGGAGCCATCAACAACGTGATTACAACTGGATGAATCTAACCAGGCAGAGCACCAGCCAGTTACACACACCCTATCAATATTACCTCGAAGGGCAAAGTGTAAACAACACAAGCAGAACCATAAGTGACATTCATCCAAATTATAAACAGCATGACACAACATAAAGCCAGATCCGCTGATACTAAGGGGTGTGTACACAATGAAGAATTGTTCTTGTCGCTATGTGGAGCCACTTCGTTAATGCACCTGTGAGTTTTCCAGCCTATTCCCTCGCACCTACCGACAAGAGCAAATTTTGAACCAGCTGTCAGTTAGCCCACACCGGATCACACCAACTTCCCCCCACCAACATCCAGAGAGTGAATCGCCTTCTGAAGAAGCCTGTCCTCTCCACCCGTTACAGTGAGGTTTGGAACTTCTTAGGAAATGCCGTATTGGTTAATAAAGGGGCTCTCTTATTCCCAAAGTGTTGCACTCTTCGGGGATGGTGGGATTGGGGGAGGGGGTGGATGGCGGGGAGAGGGGGGTTATCTCAAGTTTGAGTAGGTTCCAAGCGCCGGGAATCCCGAACGTCGAGAGTAACTTTAGGATCTAGCGGATTATATAGATGCTAAGCGCTCGGATAACCCACTATAGTGCGGGGAGACCACCGCACATTCAATCTTCATTCTGACAAAGTGATCCCAGTTCACACAGAAACTGCCCGGACAGAGAGTTTTAGTTGAGACGGGGATTTATAACACAGCAACAGGCTTCATGTTCCAACTGGTCAATGCTAATGCCCCTGCTGCCCTCCCCACATCCTTCTCCCTCCCGCACTTGTCTAATTTCCCCTTAAAAGCCTCCGTGCTATTCGCCTCAATCACATCATGTGGCAGATCTATCCCTCAACCTGCGCACCTACATTCACTAACACTGTCACTGTGCCTAGTGCGATAGCTTAAACCCAACCCAAACACACTGAATCATCTGAGCTGATCTCAGTTTGCTGTGGAGGTTTCTGGAACACATTTATGTGTCACACATAAATCTCAGTGTTTAATAGATTGTTAATAAGCCCATTTCCCTTCATCCTCCCCCCCCCCCGCCCCCACCACCACCACCACCCCCCCCCCCCCCCCCCCACCACCACCCCACCCAGTTATTTATACCTAGGAGTTATAGAAATCTCATTACAAATGACCACAGTAGTTCGGGGATTTCTTATGACTGGGAACAGGACACCCCCTTTATTAACCAGAGTGTTAAAGCACACTCTCTGGGGAAGGCAGGGGGCTTACCTCAGGGTTGAGTAGGTTCCAAGCGCCGGGAATCCCGATCCTCGGGAATACAGAACATTCAGTAGAATGAAAAGCATCAGGAAGTGGGAGCTGGGATTGATCACCATTGCGCCGGACCCTGAAATCCAAGACAAGAGGAACTCAATGAATCCATTCGCAACCCTCTTTGACTCGACCCTCCCTGTGCTGAGCGGGTTCAGATCGGAATCCACACCCAATCCCCAGGAAGTATCTTTGAGGCGGCGAAAAAGTCTGCACTGCGATCTATGCTGCAAAGAGTCTACTTTCAAACATAGACCAGGACACTAACTCTGAGAACTTCTAATTCATTATCTACTCAAATCATTTAAGAAAAAGAAAAACTATAATATCATTCCAGCGACTGGGAAAACACTAGTGCAGTATTTAATATCTCCCAGAACAGATTTAAAAAACAATATTTATTTTTGAAAAACTTACCAGGGAGTTAGTTGTGTGGAGCTGGACTTTGAATTGGTGCTAGCCGCTATCCTTGGTGCTGAAGTGGAAGTCGCTCTGAGCAACGGGTGCACAAAGATCTCTTTCTCTCTCTGCACACTTGCCTCTCGTGTGTATTCGGATTTCTCAGTGTCTCTTCAGCTCTGCTCCCTCTCTTAGGGAATTCGAGATCCGTTGCTTCTCCACTGGCCCCTCGGCTGGAACTCTGACACTCACTCGGAAACTTCCTGGTTTTATACTCTAGGGCAAGTGGCCCATCGAAATGGAGCCGTCACTTTTCAGTTCCATAAAAGACATAAATACATGTATAAAGACGTCATCGGCATTCCCTGTGGAATGGAAGCGCGCAGTCAGAAGCGGTTTAACAATTAGCTAAAGGAGGCGCTTGTAGTGTGGACCAACAGTGAGATCTCGCTGCTGCTGCTGTATCGACCACGAATTACAATGATCAGTCTTCATTTACAAACTTTCTCTTGCTTATTTAATCTGTGCACATGCGTTTAAACAGTTGGAAAGGTCTGCCATTTCACAAGATAGCACAGAAAGAGACCATTCGGCCCCACATGTCTCTGCCGACATTTTGAACAGAACCATCCAATTATTTCTATCGCTCCAATCCTTCAAGTTTCGTCCCGTCATTTCTCCAACTCTTTTTGAATCCGCTTCCAGACGCCTTTCAAAGGAACTGCATTCATCACAACTCACATACAAGAAATCTCAGCTCACACCTGACTCCTTTACCAATGATCTGCTGGCTGTGTTTGTCGTTCAGCCACACTTCTGTTACTGGAAACAACTGCTCCATTCTCGCTCATCACAATTCTCCATCATTTTGAAACCTCTATTAAATCTCCTCTTAACCTTTGATTTAAGGAGAACATTTCTAGTTTCCCCAGTCTCTTCGCGCAATGTTAATCCCCTATCCCTTCTATGAATGCATTTACAGATGGATAAATGGTCTGTACAACCAGGTTTATATCATTACACTTAAAAGTACTCAAAACAAAACAATCCGCGTCATGGAACATGACCCGGCCTGTTGAATTTGTGCAAATTTATCTTTGATCATTTTCTCTCTTTCCCCTCCTTCATTGTTAAAGTATTCGATGCAGATTGGATATCAGGGTCACTTCTTGATGTCTGTCTCAGATGCGGTAGAATGTATGAAATATATGCCACATTACTTTATCAAGGATGAAATTATTCTTCAAATGATAATCTTTTGTACCACCAAGCAAAGGCAGAGCTGATTAAAGGGATAATTAACCTCGATTGAAAACTGGGTGTAATTTATCTGCGGTACAATTGCAGGATTAGTTAATGGTCTAAATGTATCCAATTTCTGTGTTTAGTAAAGGCTGGTCGATATCTTGGATGGGTTACCAAATGTAATCTCAATAGGGAGATTCACCAAGTCGCATGTATATTAATGGATTTGGAGAGTGCACAACAGAATGGAATCTAATCAAAGGGTCGAGAGGGTTTATATCCAAAAGAATTAATGCTGGAGTTGTGAGTTGGAAACTGCAATCGAAGATAGATTCTAATTCTTTACATATTAATAAAACCTAGAATTGGAACTTGAAAAATGCAAGACAGTGTTGCTTCAAATGATTTTTAGAGGGAGGATGATAGTTAATTCATCTGTTCCAGGAGTTTGGAGAATTTGTGCGTAGGGCAATTCACACGCGGGAGCAAGTCACAGATAGAATCTAATTAAGGGATTCAAATGATTTGAATGTCAAAGAACATGCTAAAAATTAATTGCATGTTCGGATGGTCTCTTATGTAGAACGTATTGGATACCCGAGAGTCAGTTGTAACAGTAATTCAATAAAACTTTCAATTCATTGATAAATGGATGCGTGACTTGCAGGCGATGACCGGACAGAAGTACGTTTGAACAATGGGCACCTGGGAGTGATTACAAAGCAGCAATCTAATAAGGAATTCTACCATTATTAAAATCTGAGATATTCAATCTGAGAGATATGGGCCAATAATGACTGGTCTCCTTGATTCCCATTCCCAGTAGCAGACTTGATAAGTTACTCCCATGTTGACAAGAACTGAGGACGCCCACACTTTGAGAGTTAACAATGTGTGATCTCACCACTGCCAATTCTTTCAGTCGAAATGAGCGGCTGATTAATGAATTAATATGCACGACACGTTCTTTGTTGCTCTTTTGTCAACATATTCACCTACAAGTCATACACAAAAGATTTGCTTTGTGTAGTGTTTCTTTTATGCTTAAGATTAAGAATCGAATACAATGAGAAGTTTCCCTTTGTTTCTCTATGAAGAATTGGCTTCAGATGTCGTTATGCCCACAATCTTCCTTGTGTTGCCATGTTTACTTGAGTCAGCCTAGGTCATCAAGCGGAAACTGACGTATATAAAAATGTTCAGTAATATACTTTGATCAATATGTTTTTAATTTGGGCCTTTTCCTGAACTGAGGACACATTTGACGTATTTGGAATTAAATGCAAATACGAGATCTTCTTTCCATAAGGTTTTCGTCTTTAATAACGATGATATTGAAAAAAGGCATCCGAAAACACATGGGATCATTTTAACATGGCGCTGTTGGCTCACAATTTAAATTTTAGTAACATTTACTGACCTTTATCAAGTCTCAATAATGTGATTTGATTTATTATTGTCACATATATTAGTATAGTGAAAAGTATTGTTTCTTGCACGCTATACAAACTATACCGTACATAGAGAAGGACAGGAGAGAGTGCAGAATGTAGTGTTACAGTCATAACTAGGGTGTAGAGAAGCATCAACCTAATGCGAGGTAGGTCCATTCAAAAGTCTGACGGCAGCAGGGAAGAAGCTGTTCTTGAGTCGGTTGGTACGTGACCTCAGACTTTTGTATCCTTTTCCTGACGGAAGAAGGTGGAAGAGAGAATGTCCGGGGTGCGTGGGGTCCTTAATTATGCTGGCTGCTTTTCTGAGGCAGTAGGAAGTGTAGTCAGAGTCAATGGATGGGAGGCTGGTTTGCATGATGGACTGGGCTTCATTTATGACCCTTTATAGTTTCTTGTGGTCTTGGGCACAGCAGGAGCCATACCAAGCTGTGATACAACCAGAAAGAATGATTTCTTATGATGCATCTGTAAAAGTTGGTGAGAGTCATAGCTGACATGCCAAATTTCCTTAGTCTTCTGAGAAAATAGTGGTGTTGGTGGGCTTTCTTAACTATGGTGCCAGGATGGGGGGACCAGGACAGATTGTTGGTGATCTGGACACCTAAAACCTTGAAGCACTCGACCATTTGTACTTTGTCCTGATTGATGTAGACAGGGGCATGTTCACCACTATGCTTCCTGAAGTCAATGACTATCTCCTTCATTTTGTTGACATTGAGGGAGAGATTATTGTCATCATACCAGTTCACCAGATTCTCAATCTCATTCCTGTACTCTGTCTCATCATAGTTTGAGATCTGACCCACTACGATGGTGTCATCAGCAAATTGAGTTGGAGGGGAATGTACTCATGAACCTAGTTACTTACAGTATCTGTTCAACTTGTTCTGGGCTTTCAAAAAACGATCAGGTCGATAATACTCAGATCTTATTCAGAATTGTGGACACCTTGGAGTGATTCACTTTCTGGAATCTAATCAAGGAATTCAGATGACATCTAAAAATGTGGATATTTGAGAACTTATTTACAGGCTCCAATCTAACAGTAACTCTTTCAAATATCAGATACCTTGGGTGATTTTAAAAAGATTAACTTTCAGAATAGAGGTGTTGCTTGCAATGATTACCAATCCCTAATTGCCCTCAGAGGGTGGTGAAGAGCTTTCATCTTGAAGAACTACCATGCTCATGAGGAAGGTACTCCCACAGTGCTGTTATGCAGGAAGTCTCAGGGTTTCTGATCCATCTAAGAAGGACGTAATCTAACCTCATAACAGACTCAATTCAACCTCAGGGAATTTACAATAGTTGCCTGATCCATTTTCTAAGGATAACTGATACAGCTGACACACCAGATTTGAGCGTGACTTTACCCTTACATCCAGTTAAGACAGGTACTGAAGTTTCCAGGATTAGTTTTGTAATTCTAAATAAATATCTGCTAATTAGATAGATGCTTTGTATCACACAGAATTCCTTTACCATTATAATTCAATTATTTTAGTTAAATATCAGGTTGGATGAGGTAGCCCAGCACCCACCATTGAATGTCTGCCTTCTAATAATATTTAATATACGCTTGCAACCATACATTGTGACTTGATTAGGCCTTAGTCTCATCCATTTCAATCAATCATGGCAAAATGTGTAAAGGAATCTCCCATCCACTGCCATAGGCGAACAGAACATTGTCTTGTTCAACTATGTCCCAGAGAATAATTAATGTGGAACCATTCTGTGACTGCTGTACTTCTCTACATTATGACAGTGATAACACTTTGTGAGTAGTGATGAGTTTGGGATATCTTGAGGTGATCAAAAGCATTATATAATGCAAGTTCTTTCCTAATGGGTAACTGCAATAAATATATGGTCATGATTTACTGGCTGCTGCCGTTGGTGACAGTAACATTTTGATCTTGCACATTTTGTAAGTGTCCTCCTGAGTCAAAAGATGTTTCCTTTGTTCACATTCCAATCCAGGCTTGAGCATGCAATCTAGATTGAAACTCCAGTGCTATCCTGAAAAGATACTATACTGTAAGAGGTGATTAAAGCAAGCCCAGCTGGGCCCCCTCCATTGAAAGTAATAAGTGCCCATGAATGAGTTTCTAGAGGGGGAAATGTCAGGGATTGTTTAAAACAACAATGATCTACTCAATTTCCATACCTTCGTACTGGAACACATTAACAGTCACACATACTCAAATGTACTGTTAATTACAAACATATCCATACACTGTTATACACATATTCACATAGCACTACAGACATACATTTTCTAAGCAGACTTCAACCTGCAGCCTACTGCATGAGTCTTTCACACATTTTGCACAATTATTAGTACTCATTTATCTACCTTCACACATGGACATCTCCGACAGATCTCATATTCACTCAGAAATCTCTCTCCCGCTCATGTCTTTTCAAATCCCATTATTCGCTGTCTGTTAGTTTAGTTCAGTTAGAACCAATGTATATTTCTCAGTGAAAAGGCCCATTCCAGACCCAATCCAGGCTGACACAGCTTTACTGAGGACCATGTTATTTTTGGGTGAAGTTGAAGATGCTGACGCATTATTGGGTCACTCTCCCTGGTCTCTGGGGCCAGCAAGTAACTTTTAATCAACGTCACTGAAAACAGATCATCTCATTCTTTCAATTCCTTTGCAAATAGTACAACAATGACCAAATAGACAAGTTGTTAGATGTTGGGCTGTCGTTAAGATGTGACAAGGCTCTATCTTAATGATTGCAGAATCATAAAATGGTTACAGCACAGAAGGAGGCCATTCAGCCCAGTTCCTGTGCCAGTTCTCTTCAAGAGCAACTCACCAAATGCCCCCCTCCCCCTTCACTTTCCCACCACATGATCCTGAAATTTCTTCCTCTTCTGATAATGAACTAATTCTCTTTTGAAAGCCCCAATTTAATCTCCACCAGACCTTTAGGCAATGCACCCAAATCCTTACCATCAGCTGTGTGAAAAATGAAAGTATTTTTTCATGTCATCATTGATTTATTGTCAATCATCTTGCAGTTATTGGATAGGCACATGGAGCACACCAGGATGATAGGGAGTGGGATAGCATGATCTTGGTTTCAGATAAAGCTCGGCACAACATCATGGGCTGAAGGGCCTGTTCTGTGCTGTACTGTTCTATGTTCTATGTTCTATCTTAATTTGGTGTCCTCTGTTTCTTGATCATTTGCCAAATTTAGTTGCTCTATCTAATCTGTCCAGACCCCTCACAATTTTAACAGCCCTATCGTATCTCCTCTCAACATTTTCTTCTCCAAGGAGAAGAGACACAGCTTCTCAAATCTATCCTCATCCCTGGACATATTCTGGTGGCACACTGGTTAGCACTGCTGCCTCACAGCACCAGGGACCTGGGTTCGATTCCCAGCTTGGGTGTCTGTCTGTGCGGAGTCTGCATGTACTCCCCGTGTCTGCGCAGGTTTCCTCCGGATGCTCCAGTTTCCTCCCACAGTCCAAAAGATGTGCTGGTTAGGTGCATTGGCCATTCTAAATTCTCCCTCAGTGTATCTGAACAGGCGCTGGAGTTTGGTGACTGGGGGGATTTTCACAGTAACTTCATTGCAGTGTTAAAGTAAACCTACTTGTGACTGATAAATAAAATAAAATATTCTCCTTTCTGTCCTTTCTAATGTGTTCTCACCCCTCCTCAAGTGTGGTACCCAGCACTGGAAGCAATTCTTGAGTTGAGGACAAAGCAGAGTTTTGAACAAGTTTATCAGAACTCAATTACTTTTTACTCTATTCGTTTATTTATAAAGCCCAAGATCCCATTATTTTAAACTGTGTTCTTGAACTGTCCTGCCATGTTCACTCATTTGTGTACATTTACCCCAGGTGTCTTTGTTCCTTCACCCTGTTTAGAGTTGTACCCTTTATTTCATATTGCTGTTGTTGCTACTGAATTGAATCATTTCACACTTTCTTCATGAAATTTAATCTGCCACTTGTCTGTTCGTTCTACTGACCTGATTACATCCTTTTGACGTTTATCACTAACCTCCAGCTGTAACTGACAAGTTTCAAGTCATTCATCGATGTTGAAATTGTGCTCTGTACACCACAGTCTTGCTCTTTTAATACACATCAGGGAGAGCAGAGGTCTTTACACTGGTCCATGGGAAAATCCACTGTAAACCTTTCTCCAGTCTGAAAACAAACTATTCACTGCTACTCTCTGTTTCCTCTCATTCAGCCACTTTTGTATCCATGTTGATACTGTCCCTTTTACTCCATGAGCTCTAACTTTGTTCACAAGTCTGTTGTGTGACACTTTATCAACTGTCTTTTGGAATTCCATGTGCACCACATCAACTGCATTTCCCTCATCAACCCTCTCTGTTAATCGTAGAATCCTAAAATTCCTACAGTGCAGAAGGAAGCCATTCAGCCCATCGAGTCTGCACCAACCACAATCCCACCCAGACCCTATTCCCATAACCCCACATATTTACCCTGCTAATCCCCAGACACTAGGGTCAATTTAGCATGACCAATCAACCTAACCCACACATCTTTGGACCTGTGGGTGGAAACCGGAGCACCCAAAGGAAACCCACACAGACACAGGCAGAATGTGCGAACTCCACACAGACAGTGGCCCGAGGCCAGAATTGAACCCGGGGCCCTGGCGCTGTGCTAACCACTGTGCCACTATGCTGCCCAATCAACCTAACCTAATCAAAAACACATTACCTTACACTGCTTTTCCTTACTTAACCCATATTTCCCAAGTGATTATCAATGTAGTACTAATGAATTGTTTTTAAAAGCTTCCCCACTAGCCGTGTTAAACTGATTGGCTATAAACAGCAACAAGAAAGAAGAAACAAGAGCACTGTTAATATTCCCATATTTCAGAGACACTCGGGATAAAGTCCACAAAGGATTGGACACGAGGCAATGGGAGGGTAAATTCTGTTAGTGATGCTTAACTTTTTATAACAGAGACAACTTCTTAAAAATGCATATCCTGATCTCCAGGTGATTTTTATCCATGTTACCCTGGGTTTGTTTGCAAGTGTCAAGAGTATCACTTCACAGAGACGGCAGGGCGAGGCCAATTTATTGAAGGGAGTTTTAGCCCCCTTTGACACACACAGAAACACACACACACAATTAGGTAAATTAGCAAATCAAAGTACTAATGTACTTGAATTCGCGAATAGTATGAAGAAGCTGGGTCCATTATGCCTCCGGTTGCAGCTCTGTGTAGAAAGTGAATCAGGAAGCTGTTACTTGGGATATTATTCAGCTCACAGAATGGATAACATCACAGTCTCAATCCGTTTAGGCGGAAATAAATGAATTACCCTCCAACTCGGGGAAGCCTGCGCACTATTCCTGGAGGTTTGATTTAAACCAGAGAGTCAGATTAATTCTCTAATTCCACTTAATTCGCTCTGTCACCAGCGTTTCCTATCATCTGCTATTAAAAATGGGGGGCGGGGGCGAACATTTCGCTGAACAAATGTGGGAGACAGCGAAGTAAAATAAACGTTTGTCTCCCGCAAAACAGAAGGAATAAAACACGTGCGACAAACACAAGAAAGGTCTTCGCTCCTTCACTGAGTGTTTGCACAATATATATACATATTTTTAAATGCTGCGACTTGTTCAGACATTGAACGAGCGTTTGTCCTGAGACTGTCTCTCTCTGTGTACAGATATTGGGCGTTTCCAACATTTTCTCTTTTGCTTCCAATCAGGCACCGATCTGGTGTTCGGATTTAACCGGCTAGGATTGTACATATTCACTCACACACCAGTTAGTGGAGGCTTGGGATTCTTGCATTCTGGTTGTAAGGTAACATTCCTTGGGACTGGAGCAAAAACTGACATAAAATAGAGGAGGGGAGGTGGGGTAGTTAACATTTAATCCGGTGCTGCGTGTGGGTTGCGCCCTTGTTGAGTTTTCCATCGGTTACAATTTCCCCCATTTGCTGTCAGTGTGGATTGTAACTGGCGCTCACAGCAGCGAGAGAGACAGAGAGCTTGGGTGAAATAGAGAGAGTCATTTTTCATCATTAAAATAGCAATATGGTCTCATTTGATGACTGATCTCCTGTTTTATTGTTTAATTACATTTCAGGCTGATCTTAGAATTGCAGAGCAGACGGAACAGGAACATTGCTGCTTGAAAACATATTGCAAAATTCACGCTAATTATGTGTTCCAACAAAACATAAGCCCTTTCAACTGAACAATTCTGTAACATGCTTAAAGAGCTTTAATAAACTTTTTAAAAGGCTCCAGTCACTGAATTGTCAGAGCTGTAAGTGAGATAATGTATAATGCCATCCTGGTAACAAGAACCGGTATCTCAATGGCATCTCAGAAAAAGTGTTTTGCGAAGATCAGAAAGACAGATGAAGAAAAGTACTCATAGAACCATTGAAACCCCAGAGTGCAGGATGAGGCACATCGAGACTGCACTGACTCTCTGAAAGAGCGCTGCACCCAGGAAACCCCATGCATGCCTAATCCACCTAACATGCTTAGGGCGGCACAGTGGTGAGCACTGCTGCCTCACAGCTCCAGGGACCCGGGTTCAATTCCAGCCTCAGGTCACTGACTGTGTGGAGTTTGTATATTCTCCCCGTGTCTGCATGGGTTTCCTCCGGGTGCTCCGGTTTTCTCCCACAATCCAAAGATGTGCAGGTTAGGTGAATTGGCCATGCAAAATTTTCCCTTGGTGTCAGGGAACTAGCAGGGTAAATATGTGGGGTTACAGGGATAGGGCCTGGGTGGGATTGTTGTCGGTGCAGGCTTGATGGGCTGAATGGCCTCCTTCTGCACTGTAGTAGGGATTCTATGATCTTTGGACTGTGGAAGAAAACCAGACAACTCAGAGGAAATGTAGATGCAAGAAGAATGTGCAAACTCCACACATTCACCCAAGGCAGGAATCAAACCTGGTCCTTGGCACTGTGATACACCATGCTACCCTCAGAAAATTACTCCACACAGAAGGCAATTCAGGCCATCCTGATGAGCTATTCAATTAGCCCCAGTTCCTCGAGTCTTTTCCCACAGTTCTGCTTTTTTTTCTTTTCAAGAGTTTACTCAATTCCCTTCTAAAAGTTACAATTGAATCTGCTTCTATCATCCTTTCAGGCAGTACATTCCAGATCCGACAACTTGTTATGTAAATACAACATTCTCTATTCTCCCTCTGATTGTTGTTTTTTCAAATTATTGTAAATCTGGGTCCTCGGGTTCTGGAGTCTAAAACTAGAAGGCAGGTGTTTAAGGTGAGAGGAGAGAGATACAAAAGTGTCCAGAGGGGCAATTTTTTGACTCAGAGGGTGGTGAGTGTCTGGAACAAGCTGCCAGAGACAGTAGTAGAGGCAGGTACAATTTTGTCATTTAAAAAGCATTTCGACAGTTACATGGGTAAAATGGGTATAGAGGGATTTGGGCCAAATATGGGCAATTGGGACTAGCATAGTGGTAAAAACTGGGTGACATGGACAAGTTGAGCTGAAGGGCCTGTTTCCATCCTGTAAACCTCTATGACTCTATGGTGCCTCCTGTCAATGAAGAAGTCCCTCTCTGTTTGACACACCTAGGTCATGGTTGACATGGTGGCACCGAATGGCTGCATTCTATACTGTAGGGATTCTATGGTTCTATGGTCATCCATCCAATGCTCCCTTTAGAACATCCAACTGTCTTTCATGTCACTTTTAGCATTCGCACATTGTCCACTTGGAAGTGTAGGATCAAGCAGGTTGGACACAGGGACACAACACAATTCTCTGATCCACGTTGTTTGCCAACACAGCTT